>NC_133621.1:52625197-52772697 GCF_048593235.1 Sminthopsis crassicaudata
GAGACCAAGATTCTTAGATTCACAAAGTAGAAATGAAAAAAAGTCTTTCAAGTTCTGCATCATAAACTCCTCAGGGAGTTATGTCCAAGGAAGAGCGACCCTATGAGCAACAACTCACCACCTCCATCTGCTCGCGGTCCAAATCCTCACAGATGCCATTCCCACAGAGAGCTTTCGAGCCCTGGCGGCAATCGTTATGCGCAGAAGCACATTGGGGTCCATAGTTCTCGGGTTTGCAGGTGCAGCTGTTGATTACATCATACTATCATGACACAAAACCTTCATGCAGCATTGGGACAAAAATTAATTGGAATTGAAAGTCAGGGATGTTAAAAGCTAACCATGAAATAACAGGCCAGCAATAAAAAAGCTACAGATTTGGGTCTCAGAGGAAAAAAGTCTTTTTTACAGAGACTGCACGGTCTAGTGGGTCGAATGTGAAAGCAAGCAAAATCCAATGCCACTGGGGCCATTGATTCATTACCAAGGTCGGACTGACTCCGAAAATTCCCAAAATGCCGGGTCACTAGACAGAACTTCCAAAGATTAGTTTTCCAAGAACTGGTGGTATACTGCAGAACACATCGACTCCCTTTATTTTATTCTATTAAGACCTATGATTACACTGATTTAGAGATTCACTGCTGGGTACTCCATCTTCCAACAGAGAGCAATCTATAGTCTTAGAGAGTTTTCTGGACCCCAAGAAATTAAGTAATTTGCCTAAAATCACACAGGATGATAAGATCATATATTTAGAGCCAGAAGGAAACTTAGAAGTCCAAGCCCTTTGTTTGATTCTGAAGGGAATCTTTTGCTGAGCCATAATATAAAACCATCACCCACAAAAATGATTGTCTAATTGCAGAGACTTTAAACACCATAGTGAGCTCTTAGAAGAGATATTTGTCAACTATGGAGACTTGGGAACAGTGTTCCTCAGAGCACATCCTGCAGTGTTTTTGCTTTGGTTTGCTCCGAATACTAACAATCATGGAAAATTCCTAATATCAATAAGCAAAGGCTATAAAAATCAAAATAGATTGTAACTCTTAAGAAAGATGTCTGATCTAGTATTAGCAGAGATACCCCAAAACAAACAAAATGGGTTAATAGCTATTTCATTAGTAAATGGTACTTTCATGTTTTCCAAGGTTGCCTTTCTCATTAAGATAATGCCATAGATTAATGACAACAAATCACTGGATCGAAGAAGGAAATTCAATTATGGATCCCCAGACTCATATATAGATCTGTCTGCCTGCTTCTCTCTCCCTCCCTACTCTCTTTCTTTCTCTTTCTCTCTCTCTCTGTCTCCTTTCTCTGTCTCTCTCTTTCTCCCTCTCCCTCTCTCTCTCCCATCTGTCACTTGTCTCTCTGTCTCTGTTTCTGTCTCTCTCTCTCCCTTTCTTTTCTTCTCCCTCTAGCTCTGTTTCTCCATCTCTGTCTCTATCTCTGTCTCTCTGTCTCTGTCTGTCTCTCTCTTTCTCTCTGTCTCTGTCTGTCTCTCTCTCTCACTCTCCTTTCTTCTCTCTCTGTGTGTCTCCTTCTCTCCCTCTCCCTCTGTCTCTGTGTCTCTCCCTCTCTGTTTCTCTTTGTCTCTGTCTCTCTGTCTCTGTCTCTATCTCTCTCTGTCTCTCTGTCTCTCTCTCTGTCTCTCTGTCTCTCTGTCTCTCTGTCTCTCTCTCTCTCTCTCTCTGTCTCTCTCTGTCTCTCTGTCTCTCTCTCTGTCTCTCTGTCTCTGTCTCTCTGTCTCTCTCTCTCTCTCTCTCTCTCTCTCTCTCTCTCTCTCTCTCTCTCTCTCTCTGTCTCTGTCTCTCTTTCTCTCTCTCTCCCTCTCTCTCTCCCTTCCCCTCTCTCTCTCCTCTCTCTCTCTCTCTCTCTCTCTCTCTCTCTCTCTCTCTCTCTCTCTCTCTCTCTCTCTCTCTCTCTCTGTCTCTCTCTCTCTCTCTCTCTGTCTCTCTCTCTCTCTCTCTCTCCTTTTCCCTGTGTCTTTCTCTCTCTGTTTCTCTTTGTCTCTGTCTCTCTGTGTCTGTATCTTTCTGTCTCTGTTTCTCTTTCTCTTTGCCTCTTTCTGTGTGTTTCTCTTTGTTTCACTCTCTTTCTCCTTGCTTCTCTCTGTCTCCTTCTCTCCCTCACTCCTTCTCCCTCTCTATCTCTCTATTTCTCTTTCTCCTTCCTCCCCCCTTTCTTATAGGAAATTGATTGAATTATAGGAATATAAATTGGATTTATATTGAATTGTTGGGAATATAAAGCACTGGATATTTAATCCTTTCCATGCCTGACAAAGAGAGTCTAATTCAATTTTAAAAGCATTGAATATGTACCCACTATGGGCTAGATTCTAGAAATACAGAGACAAAAACGGAACTCTGTGCCCTGGAGGAGAGAGTATGCTATTTTATTGGATCTGAGTATTCTTTCATCCCTGCCAAACTGAGTTGTACATATGAAGAAATGAAGGTCCTGGGAGAAGGGAAAAAATTTCCTCGAGGTCACATGAATACAAGGGCCAGAGTCAAGTTTCAAATGCAAGCTCTCTAAGGCAAAAATTTTGGTACTTTCCACTGAACCACCCTGCTTCCCATCGCCACGTCTGTTCTCACACAGACTCTATTTTCCAAATAGCACGTAAGCTTTAATTACAGAACACCAACTCTGTGGTTTTTTGGTCCTTTCTTTTGAAGAGAATCAATGACATCAGGGTCTTGACTCATGTGTGAATTGGACTTAAGGAAGGTCTACCTCACTCTTTCTTCCAGAGTCTTGTAAGATGACCTAAATATGCTGCCCTTGCAGCAAATGACCAGGTGTCTTTGATGTCCTCCAGAGTCTGCTTCGGCTGCTGGAACACACTGTTCTCATCCAGTCATTCCAAGGGGGGAGACTCAACATGCATGGGGCAGACACCCTCCCTAACTCACCCTCAGTCTGAAGTTCACCCTCAACCTGGTTTAGCCCAACAGCTGAGACCGTTTTACTGGGTATGGCCACTGGACACATCACAGGTGAGAGATGAGTGCCCGGGAGACGCCAAAGGTAAATGAACCATCCTGAAAAGAGCCTGACAGTGCTCCCACCAGGGGTAATCCTGTCTGAACACCCCATTCACCCCAAACAGGGAGGTGTGATGCTCGGTGGTTAGAGGGCCAGCTCTGGAGTCAGGCAGCTAGGTGATACAGTGCTGGACCTACAGTCAGGATCACTCATCTCAGACTAGCTGTGTGACTCTGGGCAAGTCACTTAATCCTACTTGCCTCAGTTTCTTTATCTGTCAAATGAGCTGGAGAAGGAAATGGCAAACCACTCTGGTCTCTTTTCCAAGAAAACCCCAAATGGGGTCATGAAGAATTAACACAACTGAAACAATTGAATAAATATCAATGTAACAAGGTGATTGATCAAGGAATAATAGTTCTAGGATGAGCTAGTAATCATCAAAAAAAAATCTCACACTTAATATTTGGAACAAATTCAAGAACATCTGGCAGCTCAGGAGAAGTTAAATATACTTCTGCAGTTACAATTTAAATGATATGGACCCATCCAGTCCCATCTTAATACAACCAGCTAACTAGCTGATTCACTCCTACAGAGGCCATAGTTTAAAACCTAACCACTGTCTAGTTAATAGAAGGGTGGTCTAAGTGCATCCTTTTAGTTTAACGAGTGTTTTTAAGTCTACCTCCTCCCTTCCCCCACTTCCATCATTCTGATTCTTCAAGAAAGAAAAAATGCTTCAAAGCCTTTTAAACTGAGTCAAAAGGTCTAGGGGTGAGAGCTGGATGCCATGAGTCCCAGTCCCAGGGGATGAATTAAATCCAAAGTAATCAGGACAACAAAAGAGCCTGTTCTCTGGAGCAGCATCGAGAGGTAGTAAAATATTATTGCATAGTCCCTTTGAAGCTGCTCAGGGCAGGGCCTCTTGGTAGAGGAGAGACCTTCAGTGATAATAAATGATTTCACTCTGCTATTTTCCTTATCCTTTGAGGTAGAAATATTTACTGTTTTGCCAAGGAGGGTGGAATGGGGTCTATTACTCATTAGCATTTATAAAGCACCGTATCTTTTAAGAAGTTGACAGTCATGAATCCCATTCCCCCTTCTCTAACAAGGGAGCCATAGACCTGGGCCATGGACACTTTCAGGGGGCTTGTGAAGGTGGATGGGAAACAAAAATTGCCTTTTTGTTTTCACTACTCTAATTGAAATTTAGCATTTCCTTCTGGGATGACTTGCTTCTGAAGGGGGTGGAGGGTGGGGACATACGTTTCACCAGGCTGCCCCAGAGTCCCTGGCACAAACAAGCTTAGGCACCTTGATTTATGAGGAGCCCAACTCTGATTTCTCACCAAGTAAGAGGGGGAACCTTGACTTCTAAGCAGTTGAGCTGCAAAGCTCAGCACAAAACTGACTCACAAATACTGAGCTTGTACAACCCGGTCTGACTCAATATGCAGCCTGCCTTTGCTGGATTTCTGCTTATATTTCCCAAAGGGTTTTTAAGCTTTTCATGAAAGACACTTTAATCTCACATAATTAATGCAGCCCAAGCAAGAATCCTGAGTTTTACAGTTCTATCATGGAAATTGCACAAAGCTAGCATTGAACATTTGTTTTTGCACTTGTCTATTTTCTTCGTGTCTTCAGAAAGAATCCCATTTACTTGCCCATTTGTACCACTCCTCCTTTTTTAAAAGTAGGACATTTGTTTTAGGGGATATGACACTTCCTTCCTCCCTCACCAAGGTACCAAATTCCCTATAGGAAAAACTACAATAGGGAATCTCATCCCTATGTCATAGATGGAACCTTATAGCTTCAACAGTGACTTCTCACTTCAGGGTTTGCTATTAAAATAACACTTTTTTAAAATGTCTTTTTAAAAAAGAATTCTAAAAAAATTAGAAATAATTGTATCACCCTGGAAAGCCAATCTCTATGTCCCAAAATAATTTTAACCACTGAATACAAAGAGCATGAATTGAATGGGGACATTTTTTTAAAATCTCTAAACATAGTGAGAATGCATTCTAACACCAGTGGAATGCCAGTAAATAGTTGTGGGGGTTGAAAAGAGATTGGATTTTTTTTCTTTTTCATTTTGCAGAAGAAAATCATAAAGCATTGTGGGAAACTTTAGCATAATGCACCAGTCTCTTCCCACTTTCAAAATTTGTCACCTAATTAGGTATTAGCTGGCCTGCCATAACTTAAAGGCTCTAAACCTGTGTTCTATGTTTGTTCTGTTACTATATTTCAATATAATTGGCTTACTTAGTAATCCTATGTTTTATTTTAGGCATGTAAAGACATTATTCTGAAAAGGGTTTAAGTTCTCAAAATGTGTGCTGCAACTAGTAGTTGTAGTAGTTATAGTAATAGTCATAGTGGTAGTGATGTAGTAGAAGTAGTAGTAGTCATAGTCATAGTATTAACAATAATAACAACAGTAATAAAGTTAACATTTATAAAGTGCTTTAAAGTTTACAAAGGTTTATTACATCTACCTACCCACTCACCCACCCACCCATCTATCTATCTGTCTATCAACATTGCATCCCATTTTGCCCACAACCACTGATGAAATAGGGACCGTAATTAAGTCTGCATTCTGGGGGGTAATAAAGCCAAATAAGGCTGAAAAGTAGAAGTAATATCAGAACCTGAGGCTATTCGTCAAGGATATCTGCAAGGAATAAGAGATCAGGCTTTCTGCAGAATTAAAAAGGCAAAGGTTAGGCCCCAGATATCACCCAACTGTGGATTATAAAAGTGGTGGCAGCCTGTAGTGAGTACATCTTAAATCAAAAGCGTCTAGGTTTACTATAAATTATCAGAAGAGATGAGAATTTTTTGCTTTATATGTGGATTGAACTCGTGGTCATTTCCTCCTACAATTTCAATGAAATATGGTGAATGCCCAGAACAAGCTGAGACTTGCAAAAAATTATGTGTATATATAAAATATATATGTATATAGGCTTTTAAACTATGTTCAGGATAAGATGAACAAGCAGAATGAGACCATGGCTTAGGGAATAAATATGTTCATGTTAATGAAAAATACCGACAAGGAAGAATTTCTCAATTTCTACAGCATTTTGCTTTCATTTTCTCTAATAAGCAGAGTAATATTCAAACTCAACAAGCAATATGAAGAGGAAATTAAAGCCCAGTGTTGAGAAAAGTTATAAAAGGTACTAAAAAAAAAAAAAAAGTACCATGGAACTGAAAACAAACCAAAAAAAAAAAATGCTCATCAATTGGGGAATAATTAAATAAATTAGAACACATGAGTGTAATGGAATATTGTTGCCCAAGTCTAATCCCACATGTTCTTATCTGGAATCCTACCACCAATTAATATCTGCCAGCAGCCTCAGATATGTCCTTAACAAGTGAGGAGCCTTCTGGGTCTCATCTGGGCCGTAGAGGGTCCAGATCAAAATAAAGAGCTCAGCAAGGACGCAGTCCATAGTATAATTCAAAGATAGGGAACAATTGTGGCCAGATAATTATTGGGTTAGTATCTGATGCAAAGGGTAAAAGGAGTATTTATCAGAGACAGAAAGGCAATGAAGCAGTCATAAGAGGATAAAAAGAAAGATATCAATGCAAAAGTTTCTTAGAAAATAAGCAAGAAAGTAGGTGACAAGAAAGTTACAAGAAGTTGTTCTTTATTATAGTATATATTTATTACATTTTTTTTGTCACCCAGTCATTATCTTAGGCAAGATTTGAACTCACATCTTCCTGACTCTAGATCCTGCACTCTATCCAGAGTGCTACAGAGTGATGTGACAGTCAGTGTTGAACAAGGAGTCTACGCTTAGAGAGAGAAAGGTATATAAAGAAGTTGATGCTCGGGCGACTCCTCCCCTGGTGGCTAATAATACTCCATCTCTTTTATCCTTTTGGTGTCTCCCTCCACATTAATGAATCCTTTGTGCTATGAAAAGTAATATCTCTCCCTAGGATTTTGCTCATCTCCATCATTCTCTGGGCACCAGGATATTATTAGTCAAAGCTTATTGACTGGTTGGGATAAGTCATTGACCAATATCAGCCCTATTGGTCTGATTAGAATCATGTCTAAGGGGACAGTTCAGTATACCTAGGCAAGGGACTGTGCCCTTTCATTGAGAAATCTCTAAGACTTCTTCCTCCGTGATTTTTTTTCTGAAGCAACTGGTATTAAGTGACTTGGCCAGGGTCATACAGATAAGAGTCTGAATCACATCTGAACTCAGATCCTCCTGACTTCAGGGCTGTTGCTCTATCCACTGCACCCCCTAGCTGCCCCTTCCTCAGTGATTCTACAGCCCTCTCATTGCTTATCATTTGCTAGTATCAGTTGTTACTCTATTTTTATTAAACATTAAGCTCTCTCCAAGATACCTCTATCACATTGGCAACAATGGATGACACAGGTGGGGAAAAAGATTTATTATGTTCCCTGCCAGGCTTCCCCCAAGAAAACCTGATTTAAAAAAAAAATGCCCAAGGTTACCTGTAACTTCCTGCTGTATTAAAGCACGTGCCTCCATTCTGGCAGCTCAGAGGTGTTCCAGCATAAATCTCACACTCGTTCACATCCGCTGAGCAGACAGGGCCCTGAGTTCATAGAAAGATTAAATTTGATCTCCAGCGTGGATTAAGGAAAGGTTTAGAGTGCCAAAATCAATCGTGTATCTTTAGTACTTTCAAAGACCTGCCCTCACGGACATCGGCTCAAAGCAATGGCACTTCCAATGTGAACAAGGATTATGTGTCAATCCTTCCTATGTCAATAAGTCCTCATCCTACTGTGGTAATAGACATCCCGGGATTTAGGAATTATGAGAGTGAACAAATAAGATTGAGGAAAAAAGCAGCAACCTTTGTATCCACTAAGCACTTTCTCCTCCTTCTCCTCCTCCTCCTCATCATCATCATCACCACCAGAAACTGAGAAAAGGGGTAGGGTAGGATGGGAAAGACAAAGAAGGTTTTCTTCTAAGACCTTCCAAGCTCAATCATTTTATTTTAAAGCAGATGAAAAATAACATGACCTACAAAACATCTTTGTGTGAAAGTACTCTTGATTTCTTGGTAATTCAGTAATCTATCTAACCGTATTTTTCTTTGTTTTCATCTGTGGATAGAAAACTATAATCAATTCCAATACCAGGGCAGCATAGCTCTAGAAACACCCTACTAAGAACTAGTCATGTTCTAATTCTAGGGACACATTGCTACTGACTCTTTAGGTGAGAGGAAACAAAGTGACTCACCTTCCAGTTGTGGGGACAGAGGCAGAAAAAGGAATCGAGTAGGTTGAGGCAGGTACCACCATTCTGACAGGGGTTACTGCTGCAAACTTTTCTTTGGACTGTCTGAAAAAAGATAAACATAAGGAGAGCAGTTTGACTGAGGCACCAGGAGGATGCCCAGACAGGCACTAACTCTTATTCCTAGAAAGTCATCTTTCTAACGGATTGATTCTTCCTCAGTTCTCTTTTGATCCCATTGAGTATATTAACAATTTCCCAATGCTTTAACATTCAAATGCAGGGCACAGTTGGGAGCAGATTCTCATCCTAATTTTTAAAAAATACATCTCACCTAGGGGAATCGATATTTAGACATCAAGAATAAATGGGAATTTTTATCTAAGAGGTCTCAATTGAAGCATTCATTGATCACAGAAGTTATTATTGGACTAAGGGAACAAATAAAAGTTCCATCTGCATTTCCATGTTACTCTTATTCTTCATACTGCTGGGCATTTGGAATCTGATCAGTCACCACTGTTATCCTCTTTGAATAAAACGGGTCTAATTTTCATACACTCGCCACTCCATTGGTCAAGTGATTTCTTTCTGTTCAAAACAGACTCACTGTTGTCCAGAAAACCTGCAGGAGTCTTCCTGAGAGCTAAATATCAGTTCTGCAGCCTAAGACCTTTAGTGTCTTTGGATTCATGAGAAACTTCTAAAGACGTGGCAAGTGATCCATCTGAGGAAATATTCTACGGTTGAATCAATTTGTCTAACCATATTTCCATTAAGGGTGAGGGTACAGGGATCTGAGAGAGAATTATTCTTTGGTTGTTCTCATAAATTTCCTAGATAGGTTATTTGTTTTACCAAAGCAAGGTTTTATTTAGATATAAGAACAAGTCTAGAATGAATACTTTGGTTTTAATTCTTGCTCTATAGCAGTTAATCTGCAAAAGATGGAGCATTAGCTCAACTCTTCTCCAGAAATACAATACGAAAGCTGAGAATAGATGGTCTATTATGAAAGCCTATTAAATCACTAATAAAAATTACTGGCATATATATATATATATATATACATACATATATATATAATGGCATATGTATATGTATGTATATATACATATATGGGTGTGTATATATTTTTATTTATATATATACAGATATACAGATATACATGCATGAATACATACACACACACACACACACATATTTGAGGGTAAACTAAAAATCTTAGTCCAGATTTAGGCTTTAGTAGTTTAAAACTGAACTAAGACTTTTGGCACACCTTGTATGTGATTGTGAGGTTTCCAGAGATTCATAAATATTATCTCATTTGAATCTCACAAAAACCCCTAAAAAGCATTATTGTCTCCATTTTACACAGGAGCACAGCACAGTTTATAGAAGACAAATATCTGTCTAAAGTTTGCAGTCGGTAAATGTCCACTATGCCAAGATGGATGCCAAAGATAATAAGTCTTTGCCATGTTGTCTCTTCCAATAAGATTATGGATAAAAGAAACAATGGATTTTTCACCAAATGCCAGCATTTCAGAATGAGGCGGTAGTCCTTCCAGCTTGAAGGAGAAAGATTCCATCCAATTTAATGCAATCTATTTGACCAGGCAGGTAGTAAGTTTCTAGGGTGCATTGTTGCTCCTTCACCTCTAACTTTTTTCCTCAGTAAATGACTCCAACTGAAAACTTAGGCAGGCTCATGGATGAGAAACCTATAAGAGGTTATTTAAAAACACAAGACTGTTTTGGAACACATTCCTGTCCTCTGAGGTCTAGGTCAAGCAGGATAATTGTGGCCCCCAAAGTACAGGTTGGATGAGCCAGGAAGCTGATCCAGAACCATAACGTCATTCATAATCAAGCCCTAAGGTGACCTAGTGAATCTGTCCCCCGACAACAGTTTTACCAAGGAGGCTATTGTGTTTTCAAAGCAAAAGAAAAACTTTTGTGTTTGATACACTGAATACTTACCTGCTGTAAACTTTGGAATCTCCTCTGAAGATCCATAAGCTGTCCAGAAAAACAGGAAAATAAAAGTGTTTTAGACATAAATTGCCTCTATACAGTTCACAGACCTCTATTATACTCATGTTTTATTGAAATCATGAACTCAATTTAATTGCACAGTTATCAGTGTCAACTTACCAAGTGACTATGGTAGATATACATAGCAAAAGACATAAAATTTAGATAAGACATGGTCCTTTCCCCACAGAAAGGGCTTTATTCCCTACTAGGGGATAACCCAAATACAGTAGGGAAACATAAATGCATCGGAAATACAAAACGAAGGGTTGTTATCTACAAGAGGCAGGGCAGGATATGGGTTTAGGAGAAGCATAGCTGAGTTGGATTTTAAAGGACCGACAGACATTCAACAGGTGAAATGGAGGAGAAGATGCTAGACACGAATAATGCAATAACCAGATTTATAGAAGAGATCTGTCCGGTGCAGGTTTGGGTTGGGAATCATAAAGCATGGTTGGGATATAGCATGTATGAAGTGTCAGGATACTAGATAAGACTAGAAAGATGAACTAAAACCACTAAGACTTGGAAGCCTATAACTGGACTATGGCTCTGGATAGGTTACCTTATTCAAAAGAACAGTAGACCTAAAAGGGAGAGGGGTAGTATCATATATTAAGAAGAAGAGGGGTAGTATCATTTTAGAAAATCCAGGAACTAGAAGAAGAGAGTATGATGCAGAAAGAGTATGTGGGCAAAGGTCAAAAAAGGAAAAAGTGCTTTTATCAAACACCTGGACAGAAAGAAAATTTAGATAAGGAGTTTGGCAAATACAAGTGTAGCACAGAGGCAGAATAAAGTAATGATAGGGGGCAGCTCTGTGGCGCAGTGGATAGAACACCAGCCCTGAAGTCAGGAGGACCTGAGTTCAAATCTGGTCTCAGACACTTAACACTTCCTAGCTGTGCGATCCTGGGCAAGTCACTTAACCCCAGCCTCAGGGAAAAAAAAATAATAAAGTAATGATAGAGCACTTCAATTATATGAACATATTTAGGAGCTCTCCCTCCATCAAAAGCAGAACAGAAAATTTTTCCTTGACTTGACTTAGGGATAGTGTCATACTTCAAAAAGACAGAGGAATTATTGAGGGAAAATTCAACTCCTAAGCTGATTCTCACTAACAAGAACTACTTAATGGGATCCTTGAAGGAAAATGAACACTCTATATGATAGAAAGGTAAATGTAATCTGGAGTCAGAAAGTTACCCTAAATTTCAAGAAAAGTAGATATACAGTAGAATCTAATGCAGGTAACAGAATATAGATGCAAAAACAAGATCTTGAAAATCTGTTAGGAATTCTAAATATGAGACTGAGCTGAGGCTGGTTGATAAGAAAGATAAGGTCAAGAAGAAGAAGGTTGCAAACGTCATGGGGGTTAGGAAATGGAGAATCAGAGAAGTAAGAGGACTTTTTTTTTATATAGATGACATAATGATATACTGGGAATAAGAAAGAACAGAGCCACTCAATTCATATTTTGTTTCTTTTCTTTTTCTTTCTTTTTTATGTATTCAAAGGAGAATTATCTCTGCCCTGAAAATGAGAGGATAAAAATGACTGAGTTGATAACCAGATGAAGAATAACCTGAGGTGCTCAAAGACCTCAAGCAAGTAAATTTCATTTATTGAGCAACAATCAGTGATATCTGAAAGATCTTAGAAAATAGGAGACACATTACAAAAGTGAATAAGTACCAATGTCTCAACTTTCCAAAAAAAAACAAAAAAGAGAGAAAAGGACCAAGTTGCCAACTAGAGACCAGTGAATCCCTGGGAAAATTCCAGGAAGGAACGTTAAAGAGAAAGTTGGCAAGCATCTAAATAGGAAGTGACTGCAAATAGCCAGTGTGCCTTCATCAAGAACAGGTCATGGCAGACTAACTTCATTTCTTTTTCTGATAGATTACTAAGTAGCTAAGGGGAGTATTATCTTACTTAGATTGTAGCAAAGCTTTTGATAAATTATTTCATGCTCTTCTTGGAGAAAAGATGGAGAGTGATGAATCAGATGGGAATGGTCAGATAGATGAAGTAGAGGGATGGTCAGAGTCCAGGAGTGGTTGTGAATGGTCAGTGTCCGTAGAAGCATGTCTCCCAAGGGAGGACTCCATGAAGCTGTGGTTGGCTTTGTGCCTTTTGCCATTTTTCTCAATGACTTGGATAAAAGAATAAATATCATGTGCATCAAATATGGAGACAATGCAAAATTTGTCTTTGTATCTCCAACATACAGCACAGCGTCTGGCACATAATAAATACCTAATATAATAAATGTTTATTAATTGACTAACTGTAGTTAACACACTGAGAGAACAGTATCAAGATCCAAGGACAGACTAGAATACTTAGCTACATCACCTAATAAGATGAAATGTAATAGAGTTAAGTATAAAGTCTTACACTTAAATATCAAAAAAAAAAATCACTTTTCAGAGTATAAGGTGGGAGGGGGAGATACAGACAGCAACGGTTCAGAAGAGGATCTGAGGATTTTGATGGACTACAAACTCAATATGAATAAGCAGTGTGATGTGACAGCCCCGAAAAGTTTAGGGGCTGCATTAAAAGGAACAAAGTTTCCAGAAAAAAGGGCCTAGTTCCATTATACTCTGGATACCCATCATATTTTACCTGGAGTATTTTGTCTTTTTCTGAGCATTGCCTGTAGTTTAAAAGGAAAATCTGAAACTAGATTTTAAGGGTCTGAAATACTAGCCAATTGAGTTTGAACTTTACCGAGTGGGAATTAAAAAGCCACTAAAAGATTTGTTAGCAAAGGAACGATGTGTAAAACAACATTATTCTAATAGTGGCAGATTGTAATTGGGAAAGAGTCAAGATAGGAAGATCTGCAAGGAATCTATGGAAATATCCCAGTTAGGTAGCAATTAAACTAGAACCAGAGTTGGATAATGATAAAAGAGGAAGAACCGGATGCAAGTAATATTATATATTTTGGGTTGATAGTAATTGGTGAGAGATTGATAGCAGTAATCTATTAGTGGTAGATTAAGTAATGGGGAGAAACAAATCGTGACAAGTGCTAGAACATGGAGCCCTGTGTGAATGAACCAAAGGACTGTTTATTTTTAAATTCTCTATCTTGAATCCGGAGGATTTCTTTTTCTCATTCCTTCTTTCACTTTTCTATGCTATATATACTCTCACTTTGAAGCAAGATCTTGTGATAAGTGGAATACAGATTAACTGATTCTTTTTCTTCACCTTGAACTTCTCATGGCCGTTATGGAATTTCCATATCTCCAAGATTAATAATCAATCTGATACGCTTTCAGATAATTGTTGGTCAGATTAGAAGCAGACCATTAAACGAAGCAAGCCTAAATCAGAGGCTCCATGGTATTTTCCTACCTACTTCATTTTGTAGATAGAGCCCTTAGCCAATGAGGCTCAGATTTATAAGACTTTGACTCAATAAGACTCACAATTAATTGAAGACCAGACCCAATCATCCTCTCTTTAAAGGAAATTACTCAAAGTCTTGATTTAAGGGGAAATGCCATTTACTGAAGGAAAGAAATGTCAGACTCACCTGGTAACTGAGATGGGTGATTTGATATGAAACATTGTGAGGAAGTCCACTGCCACTCCTTTTTAACTCTATAATCTCATCCTTGTTTTTTTGGATCTAATGTTTAAAAAAAAGTATACATGCTGAAATCTCTGGGAATAATCATTCGTGAATAACAAGGACTTTATTACATATTAATCAATATTAGAAATAGTATATTATTTTAAGTACTAAGATCTTGTACTTTATTATGTCATTCATAATATCATGTATCATGAAGAATAAGTGAAAAAAGCCATGATACAGTTTTACATGATTTCATTAAAAAAACAACAACACATTAAATGTCTTTAGCATAAAATATTCCTATAATAACAACTCCAGCTTATCTTTAAAAATGACTCTATTGCTTACAACAGTTGGTAAGGAGGCTATGACTGGGAACGAAAAAAATTAAACTCTGTCTTCCCATATCTATCACTTCTCCTTCCCCCATCTCTTCTATCATTGGACTTTTCCATTTGCAGCTGAATTTTTGCCAAGTCTAGGGCATATGTCCATGAACTATAGGTTATACTTGGCTTTCTTTCTCCTTTCTGGAACTGCTGCTCTAGTCACCAGATCCTTCCTATACCATTTTCGAAATATACTCTCCCTCTCTTCCTCCATTCACTATGGTCAGAGCAAAAGTTCAAGGAATATTTCTTTATACATTTATTCCATTTCAAAATTTTTTTAAAAAATTACCTGATTTAAGCATTCACCAAGATCTTCTTCATTGATTTTAATTTTCCCCTGAGTTCCAGTCCTAAACTCAATACTTTGGGCCGATCCAGTAATGAATACTAAGTTGCCCCTCTCTGAGGTCATACGAGGCCTATGTTACCAAATCAGAGAAAGCATCATTAGGTTTTAGATTTGTCACGAATGATCTATCACAGCAAAACCTCCCACTGAAGTCCTGAGAAACCTTATTAATCCTCATTTCAGTCATCTGCCTGAATTGCAAATCCAATGAAATGATTTCCTCCAGATTCCCCCATCAGTTTCCCACTTATTTGCAATTATTCTGTGTATAACAAAAATATTCCAGAGAAGTAGCTGAATTTGAAGAACCCTTATTCAGTTGCAAACTAATTATTGGAATATTGACAGACTAGGAAATCATGAGGACATTATAGAAGTCAGTGCTCTCATTTGTAGAATGTTACTTTTGCATCCTTCTTAAACTGAATTTTACCTCCTGCATTGCTTCCTCTAGATAGGTATGAAATCTGACAAGGATTGTTAGATTCTAACTAACTTGCAAGAATGGCTAATTTAAGTACTCACTGTTGTTGGTAGTTTATATTTCTCCTTTGGCGATGCAATTCATGGTGCTCAGATTTACCATCTAATCCTGTAAGTATCAATAAAAGAACCAAAAGGCAAATAAGAGGAACTGGCCAAGACATGATCCTTACCACCCTCCTGAGAGGGTTTGATAAGGCAGACTGAGCCTGTTCTCCAGCAGGATGAATGTCTGAATTTGAAGAGCCGTAAGCTCCACAATTGGACTTTGTCCTGTGGAGCCACAAAGTTCTCACATTCCTCCTTCTTCCCCCTGAAAGCTACGTTACTTTACCTTTCCCAGAAGAAAGGTAAATGATCTTAGATCTAAATGGGTACTCTTCAACTTTCAAGAGGTCAAAATCTACCTTTAAGTGGTGCATGATTTAATCATTATCTGTTTGACCTTTGCAATAGAGGAAAACTACTTTAGAAGAAGCCATTGGAAATTACCCAGAATAAGGCTGGGAAGTAGCTTTCCTAGTGAATTCTGTCAAGTTTTTATCTTAGTGACCTATGGAATCTGGGATTCAAAAGTGTTGAGATTGGTCTAAAAAAGACAACCTGTCTTTATCACCTATGTTATCCTCTGTTTTTTCTCACCATGAAAAGTCTTCCATAGCTGAAGGAACAAAGCATCCTGGGGAAGAAGGAGGAAGTTTGTGCAAGGTAATTCAAATAACTGGAACTATCTCCACAGCTACTTTCCCTCAGACCCTCATGGAGATAGAACCCAAAGGTCTTGGGAATAACCCAACTCGATGAACAATGCTCCTTGTAGTCTATGCTCTGCAGCCAGCACAGAAGGAACCAGTTACTGTGAAGGAGAGATGCATTTCTTTGTCATCACAGCATCAGCTGCAACCATCATCCTGGGAAGCAACCTCTCCGTGGAGATAGAACCTGGCAGCTGATTCTGTGGGTACCACATCCTTCACCTCATCAGCAATTAATCCGAGATGCAAAAATAAAGTTCTCACCACCAGAGCCGACCTTGGCCCTGACCAACAGCTCATTATCAGAAACAGATATGGCTATCTGCAGAAATGACATTATCTTAAAAATGAATTGCAATCCACTTTGCCTCAAAGTCCTGAGGCTCACGTGGCCAGCTGAAACTGATGGGCGTTGTCACTTCCATTACAATTGTTTTTCTTTTTGTATATGAGGAGATTTGCACATAATAAATGCTTAGTAAATTCTTTTTCAGTCTTTCACCTACCCATCCAGCCATTCATTCACAGAAGTTTGCCTCTTCTTTTATCTTTACTTATGCTACTTTTTGTGCATGACCTAACTCTTATGCTTCAAAGAAAAAGTCCATTATTTTTATTTAAAAAAAAAAAAAAAAAAAACAATCCCATGTCACCTCCATAAACTCTTTCCTGATCATGTCAGCTCTCAATTCTTTTGTTTTTCAGAAGCCCTAAAGCTAGATATCTCCGTGGAGAAGTTGCTTTCTAGAAGAATGGGAATGGCAGATAGGCAGATTGAGTATATGTCCTAACTAGTTGACTTGTTCAAAATGTTTTGGTGCTTATTCTGATGAGAACTTTGTCCACTTGCCTGAGAGGGGTTACTGCTAAAATTTCATGTCTTTCCTCAATAAATTTATTCCATTTACAATAAATAATTCAGGTGTCGGGTTATATGTTTTTTTTAATATTTGTGATTATTTATCATGGGCTATTATTCAATATTTTGTGTGGTTCTAAACAGCACGACTTAACAAATAGAACAGCCCAGGTTCCAGCCAACCTTTAATATTTACTAGTCATGTGACTTAACTGAGTTTTTTTTTTTTCCCTCATTCATAAAATGAGGATAATGAGTCCTTTCATACCTACCGGATCTGGTTGTGATTAAGGCTCAAATTCATAAACAATGTAAAGTTCTCTCCAAAAATTAAAGCATTCTACAAAAGCATCAGTAATCATTGTCTCTTTAATAAAACTAGCTTATGGTGGGTACTCAATATCTGTTCATCTGACTTTTAAATCTTCAAAATTTTGAAAGGGACCTAAGAAAGATGACATAAGATGTTTATAGAGAATCCTAAATCAAATACATCTTTATGCAGAATCCTAAATCCTTTCAGGTAAGGGATCAGATCTGCCAAATAGATTCCTATAGACTAGACTATTGGTTCAAAACATCTAAAAACACAAGCTTTATTTTCCTTAGAAGATTATGAGATGCCAAAAATTATTTTTCAATCTGTTAAGATCAACCACATGCCAACTACCTTTTCAATAAAAACAAAAGACATAAGATGGGGGTGGGGGGAGAAAAAGAAGATTTCCCTTGTACTGGGTGCTTTACAAATATTATCTAATTTGATCAACCCAGTGACGTGGATGTTATTATGATCCCCATTGAGTAGATGAGAAAATTGAAATTAAGTGAGTCTGGGGTCCCACAACTAGTAAGTATGATTCCATATATGGGAAGGAAGGAAGGAAGGAAGGAAGGAAGGAAGGAAGGAAGGAAGGAAGGAAGGAAGGAAGGAAGGAAGGAAGGAAGGAAGGAAGGAAGGAAGGAAGGAAGGAAGGAAGGGAGGAAGGAAGGGGAAGGAGGGAGGGAAGAAGGAAGAGAGGGAGAAAGGGAGGAAGGAAGGAAGGAAGGAAGGAAGGAAGGAAGGAAGGAAGGAAGGAAGGAAGGAAGGAAGGAAGGAAGGAAGGAAGGAAGGAAGGAAGGAAGGGAGGGAGGGAGGGAGGGAGGGAGGGAGGAAGGAAGGAAGGAAAGAATGTAGGAAGGAAGGGAAGGAAGGAAGGAAGGGAGGGAGGAAGGGAGGAAGGAAGGAAGGAAGGAAGGAAGAAAGGAAGGAAGGAAGGAAGGAAGGAAGGAAGGAAGGAAGGAAGGAAGGAAGGAAGGAAGGAAGGAAGGAAGGGAGGGAGGGAGGGAGGGAGGAAGGAAGGAAGGAAAGAATGTAGGAAGGAAGGGAAGGAAGGAAGGGAGGGAGGGAGGAAGGGAGGAAGGAAGGAAGGAAGGAAGGAAGGAAGGAAGGAAGGAAGGAAGGAAGGAAGGAAGGAAGGAAGGAAGGGAGGGAGGGAGGGAGGGAGGAAGGAAGGAAGGAAAGAATGTAGGAAGGAAGGGAAGGAAGGAAGGGAGGGAGGGAGGAAGGGAGGAAGGAAGGAAGGAAGGAAGGAAGGAAGGAAGGAAGGAAGGAAGGAAGGAAGGAAGGAAGGAAGGAAGGAAGGAAGGAAGGAAGGAAGGAAGGAAGGAAGGAAGGGAGGGAGGGAGGGAGGGAGGGAGGAAGGAAGGAAAGAATGGAGGAAGGAAGGGAAGGAAGGAAGGAAGGGAAGGAGGGAGGGAAGGGAGGGAGGAAGGAAAGAAGGAAGGAAGGAAGGAAGGAAGGAAGGAAGGAAGGAAGGAAGGAAGGAAGGAAGGAAGGAAGGAAGGAAGGAAGGAAGGAAGGAAGGAAGGGAGGAAGGAAGGAAGGAAGGAAGGAAGGAAGGAAGGAAGGAAGGCAAGGAAAGAAGGGAGGAAGGAAGGAAGGAAGGAAGGGAGGGAGGGAGAGAAGGGAGGGAGAGAAGGGAGGGAGAGAAGGGAGGGAGGGAGGGAGGAAAGGAGGGAAAGAGGGAGGGAGAGAAAAGGAGGTAGGACTGAGATATTCATATTCAGTTCATTTACCATTTACCATCATTTCAACTAAATATCATCATTTGAGAGGTAATGATGATATTTAGTAGAGAGTAGTGGGGAGCTATAAAAATATTTCCAGAGCATCAGTAAGGATAGTCTGATTGGTTCATCCAGTTTCATCCACAAAAGAAAAACATTGACTTGAGTATGAAGAGAACTATTTTCAAAGATCCAAAACTTTCAGATGAAGGATTGGTCTGTCTAAATTGGAGGGGCAGACAAGCATGCTATCCACATGTCTGAAGTATTTGTTCTGACCCTCTTGAAGCCTTGTTCCCCCACCCCTACCCCCAAGCACACAACCATTTTTATAAACATTTATTAAATGCAAGACACCAGACTTTGTGCCCAGGACACAAACAAACCAAGAGTTTGCATCGTCCACCACCCCTCAGTCACCACTACTGCTTGTTACTACTACCCCTCACCAGCATTCTTGGCTTTAGGAGTAGGTCAAGATTTTCGGTGGTCTGAGAGTATGAGGAAACAATGGCCTCTTGCTGGCTCCAAGGTGCACAATGGAGGCAGGCTGGATCTGCACAGGACCCTCTTCCTCTCCTTTTCTTTTTCCAACTAAAAAATGAATGCCAAAAAAAGGGTGGGTGGCTTAGTCAGCAACCTCATTTTTACTTTGCTAGAGCCCTGCGGTTTTGCTGTGGAATAAAGAGAATTTAGAATTGCTACCACCTGTATTCTAACACTTCTTTTCTGGAATCTTTCTTCTTTGATATAAAAGATAGGTAAAATATTTTCTGATGAGTAATCTAATCATTTTCTTTTGTGTTTTTCCAACTCATCATCTGGAAATAATTTTTCAAGTTAGCTCTTAAAAACACAGTGATGGCCATTAGGATTTTTTTTCCTTCTAAATTTAAGCGCTTAATCTTCCAGTTCTTTTATATTTATAGTAAATCTAATAGAATTAGGCCTAATTAAAACAATGCTTTTAAAACAAATCTGTCCAAAAGATCACCAAGTACCAAATCCTATCTGTATCCAGGCTCTATATAAAAGTACCATTGAATGAGTGATTTTACTCACCATACTGCCTACACAGGATGATAGAGTTTCTAGAGAGGGAATTGAATACAAATCAATCCAATCAAATGGAGCAAACTGTTAGAAAGAGCCATTGATGTACAGGACACTGTGCTAAATCTTGGCTCTGTAAAGATAAAAGGATTCCAACATCCCTCAAATAGCCTACAATCGACTTTAGGAGCTTTATGTGAGTGTGTGAGTGTGTGTGTGTGTGTGTGTGTGTGTGTGTGTGTGTGTGTGTGTGTGTGTGTAATACAACACATAAAAAGATAAATTTATATCTCCTGCAACTTCCTCCTGGATATCTTTCCTGACACCCAGGGTTGTTAATACTCTTCTCCTTGTCAAAGTAATGTGTGCCTGACAGATGATTTGTTTCCCAACTCAGCTCAATCAGTTGAGGCACAGTTGAGACAGCTTTGTAGAACAATAGAGTCAAATTCAAATAAAAATAATCCCCACTGATTGCAATTTGGTTTTTAAAAAAAAAACACAAATCAACATTATCTAGTTTATTATATTTTTATTTATTTTGTTAAACATTAAATTTTAATTTTAATTTTTAATCTGGCTTAAGGGGCTCATGAGAGTTTTTCTGGCCATTTAAGGCCAGGATGAACCTGACATCTCTGTTGTAGGTGTCTCTGCTGATCACAAGAGAAATGAAGGATTTCTCTTTTCTCCTCTCTCTCCCCCCAACCACGTTGGCCATAGCATAGCAGTGGAATAGGAGTTACTACATCCATTAGGGAGCAGAGAGAAACATAACAGCAGAGAAAGCCTGCTTCAGGACTGTTTGAAGGGTCAAAGGTTTTATATAAACCTGGACAGTTGATTATGGATATGAGGCAACAGGTTTTGGAAGGGAAGAGTAGGACTAGGAGTGGACCAGATCCACCAAGCCCAGCTGAGTGATGGCCCTAGAAGAAACTCCTAAGTGGAAGACAAAATGTGCATCCCAGGAGGCAGTTAGGGGGCCCAGGTGATAGAATGCTGGGCCTGGACCCAGAACAACCTGAGTTCAACCAATACTTACTTATAAGTAATGTTACTATAAGTAATAAATAATATTACTAATAAGTAATAAGTACTTATTAGCTGCGTGAAACTGGAAAAGTCATTTCACCCTTTTGGTCTCAGTTTCCTCATCTATAAAATTAACTGAAGAAGGAAATAGCAGACCACTCCAGTATCTTTGCCTTGAAAATCCCAATAGGGTCACTAAGAAATGAATGAACAACAGCATTGAAGGTAGTCTATGTAACGGTAGGAGAGAGAGCCAAATTCAGGTAGCAGGAGGAGGTGAGTTTGACCAAAATTCGAAGTAAGTGGAGGAGAATAATGTGAGGTAAAGGTAGGCAGGAGCCAGATTGTGCAGAGCTCTAAATACTCAAGCAAGGGAATTGTATTTTATCCTAAAGGCAAGATTAAGTCATTAAAAATTTGTGGGCAATTTGTTCTTTAGGACTTTGATAACTCTATGGAAGACAGATTGGAACAAGGAGAGGCCTGAATGTGGCAGGCTAATTGGAAAGCTGTTACAGCAGTCCAGATGAGAAGCAATAAGGGCTTGAATTATGGTGGTGGTTGTATGAATGGGAGGTCGACAGAAGATAGATGGGTGACAGTCTAGAAGTAGAAAAAGCAAGACTTGGCAACTTAGCAGCAGAGAGGGTGATTTCAGCAGGGTGATAAAGTCCGAAGCCAGATAGCAATGGGCTGAGAAACAAATAGGAGGAAAGAAATTGGAGGCAACGTGTGTAAATGGGTTTTCAAGGAATTTGGAACCAAAAGAAAAAGAGAGAGAATAATAACTTGAGGGACCAGTAAGGTTGATTGAAAGGGGGGACTTTGGGTGTTTGTAAGCTGTAGAGAAAGAGAGATGACTGAAGAGGCAAGCACTTGAGATGGGAAGGAAAGGGTACAAGTAAACCAGAAGTTATGGCTGTATCTGTGTAGGGAATTCTTTTATTATTATTATTATTATTTTTTTTTTTTTTTTGCTGAGACAATTGGGATTAAGTGACTTATCCAGGCTCACACAGCTAGGAATTGTTAAGTGTCTGAGACCAGATTTGAACTCAGGTCCTCCTGACTTTAGGGCTGGTGGTCTATCCACTGCACCACCAAGCTGCCCCTGTGTAGGGAATTCTTGATGAAAGAGCTTCCATTTCCCAATGGAGCCGCTGAGAAGTTGAGTGACTTGCCCAATAGCTGGTATGTGGCAGAGGTAGCACCTGAACACACTAGGTCTTCCTGACTATGAGACTGTGCTGCACAGCCCATTCCTTATTTTCTCCCAATTTCTATTACATTTTTTTCAGTCTCTATAGTGGTTTATTATACACTGAAGTTACCAAAGAACAAAGAATTTACAATGGTATTGGAGAGATAAGGTAGCTATCTATCCCCTAACTACCCATATATGTATATGATGTATATAATATATATGTGCACATGTATTTATATCTATAAATCTATCTATATGTGTATATATACATGTATATAGAGATATATACTCATACATGTAAACAAATATTTTATGCATACATATATATGTATATATACATATATATATACACACATACATATATATGTATGTATGTATGTATATATGTGTGTGTATATATATATATATATATATATATATATATATACACACATGAAACCAGAATATAATTCTGGCAAGGTAAAATATAACAGTTTGACAGTATATTTAAGGGAAGAGTTTATATGTGTATATATAAATACATATATACATACATATACAGACACTGCTATATACATATATGTGCATATATGTATCTCCAGAGCAACTCAAAGCAAAGAAACAAGATAATCATGTAATGAGGTTAATCAAGAAACACTCTGGAGTGCAGGGGTCAGTGTCAAGCTGATCACAGGAGAAATGTGGATTGGGCATGAGAGGGCAAAGGGGTAACAGCAGGCTATGAAGAACATGAATGAAACCACAGGGATAGAATTCCAGTGCAGATCTTAATCTGGAGGTTAGAGGAACCTTGCTAAGAGGAAGAAAAAATCATTAGTTGGGTGAGAATTTTGACTAACAGGCTGAAGTGTTGAGGGTACACACAATAGGAGGAATCCTTCTTGAGCAAAGAATTGGAAAGAAAAGAAGACTTAGAAAAAAACTAATAAAATAGTCTACATCTGGGGAAGTTAGCTAGGATAGATTTATTATACTCTGGGTTGTTGTGAGGACTGAAGCAGATAATTTAGGTGAAGGGCTTTGCCAGCCCTAAAGCTCAATATAAATGCCAGCTGTTATCTAAGTGTGAGATGATAAGGGCCCAGGAGTGAGAAATGAGAATGAATATATTAGAGATATGGGGATGCTTTCCAGGAGTTTAGATAAGGGACCTTTAGTAATAATAAACATTAAACACAAACAATAGTTAACTTCAAATAAACCTGAAAATCTAAATTATGTAGCTGAGAGGCTTGGAAAAGTGGGAGGTGAAGTGGGAGGTCACCCTATGGCTCAGGGTGAGAAGAGTGGTCTGTAGCATGGAAAACATGGCTACCAGGTTAATCTGGGGCTAAGATAATGTAGGATTCGGAAGCTGGTAAAGGCATCTACTTCACTCCTGGCCATTTCTCCAGCAGCAATCATGCTGCTAACAATTCTCCCTAAGACAGTGACCTAAAAGAGAGGGGTCAAAGACTGACCCTTCAGTCCAGCATTTCTATTCTCTCCATTCCCCAATCACCCTAAAAGTTATAAATTAGGGTCAGGTTGAAAAGGCTCCTGGGGTAGAAGTGGAAAAATCTAGAGAGTTGGGAGCAGAGCCAAAAGATAATAATAAAAATAAATATAAAATAATAATAGATAACATTTATATAGCCCTGAGCGCCAAGGACCATACCTTACAATGATCTCATTTGATCCTCACAACAACCTGGAATTATTATCTCCATTTTCCAGATAAGAAAACTGAGGCAGACAGGTTAACCAACCTGTTCAGTGTCACAGAGCTAGAAAGTCTGGATCTGAACTCTGGGTCTTCCTGAAATTCAGAACTGGCATTTTATCCCCTAGAAATAAAATACTAGTTGAGGAAACGCTTTAGTAGAAATGTGTCAAAATGTAATTGAGTTTTAAAATTGTGATCACAATTTCTTCCTGATTTGATAAGGGGAGTGATTATAGGAGGATATTTGGTGCTGAGATAATTGGAGAACTACTCACTGAGTCAGGGAAAGATGATCTCTCTCAGTTCAATTTGGAGTGGACATCATTTATGTTCATTTGGCTAAAAATGGAAGGAAACTGTGCTGACCCATTTTGTTTACTTCTGATTCGTTGTCTGTGTTCTATGAATCATTGAGGTTTGGGTTGGTTTGGATTTTTGCCATCTTCTACAAGGAACTTTTTATCCTGGAAGCTCTGTCTACCTTCCCCATCCCTTTCTATTTATTTTGCATCTGTCTTGTAATATTTAAGATATGTCCACATCTTCTCCCCAGATAGAACATAAGATCTGAGGGCAAAGGCTTTATTTTGTCTTCACATCACAGTTCCTAATACAGAACTGGTACAAAATGGGTTCTTAATAAATGCTTGTTGAGGATGGAGGAAGAGAAAGGAGGGAAAGAAAGAATTTGGAATTTAAAAAAAAAGAATTTTCAAAATTGGTTTATATGTAATTGGAGAATTTTTTAAAATTTAAATACTTGTTGATTGGTTGGCGTAAAGTTTGACTTCAAAGATCCTTGATTCCCAGATTTGTTAATTTATCATTAGACATCACATAGATAGCAAGTGGAACTATGAACAGAATGTTGGACTTGGAGAAAGAACTTGTTTCAAATTCTGCTCGAGCACTAGCTATGTCATTTAACCTCTGTCTGGCTCAATTTGCTCCTTTGGAAAATGGGAATAATTATTAACACCTAAATCTCAGTGTTGTTGTGAAAATCAAATGAGATATTATATGTTTTGCAAAACAAAATATTAAATTATGCTATTATTACATATTGTTGAATATGGTTAAGGTCTTGTTCTGAAGAGGAGAAAGTTATTCGACATGACAACTTCTCATAGTCTGTTTCAGTTATCATTTCTTGATACCATAAGCGATTTATTTCTCTGCAGTTTTTTTTGCTTGTTTACCAGTAAGTTATGGATACCATTTCCTTGAGTAATCCCAAAGCATCTATCAGAATATTCAGAATTAACTTTAGTAATATTCACTCCTTGATACTTTCTGTTGTCATTTGTTTTCTGATTATCTCTATAGTACATAGAGCACAGGTAGAATAGGGCATTATTCATTTCTTTCTGGACAATTATCCCAAAGGGTGAAATCCCAAGACTTCTCCCAAGAGAGACTAATAAAAGCAAATACTGAGATGTATTAAACTTGAGTAGGTGTGGCTTTCTGTGGCCACCCTTCACAACACAGAAGTGCCACAGGACAGAGATTGAGTTAAGGTCAGCCTAGTGATAAATGACTCCTTTCAAGGTCCATGAGTGAGGACTTTGATCTGGTGTACCTTTTATAAAAAGGAAAAAAAAAACAAAAAGCTGCCAAGTTTAGTCATTGCATTTTCCAATCTCCCTCTCCCATATCTAGCCTTAATCAGCATTAAAAGTAGGTAGCATAAACTGAGCAATTATCATGTTAACTTGGCATTCATTTCAGAAATTCATTTCCAAATTGCAGCCTACACTAGTGATTATTTCACAAGAATTTTCAAGCTCATTTGTCTGGACAAAATTTAGTGGAAAGCTCTTTCTTGAACTGGATGGTTGGGCCAAATGACAATTCAAAATTATTTTGGTGTGAATGACCTACTGGCTATGTTGCAGCCCCCTGATGTCAATCTTTCTCTATAAAAAAAGTTAGCCAAGTGAATTTGTCTAGTTATGAATATATTTCTAGATTTTAAGTGTCTGTGAACACCATGCCATTTTCCTAATGAACAAATTGAGCCATAGATGGGGAGAAAGGGGGGACACTGAAAAAAAACATTTGATGGCAAAAACAAATAACCCAAGAGAAGCATCAAGTTTTTAATACATATGAAAGGAGGATTTTAGCTATAAGTCAAAATATTTTAAACATTGATCTAAGAGGGATTAGCCATAATTATGGAAATTTTAGTATATTTCAGATTAGAAAAATAACCAAAGAACAATTATGTTATGATAAACTAAGAAAGGTTTTTATCAACTTTACCTTTGCTGCAAATAATATCTATTTTAGGAAAGGGGTGAGTGAAACCATTGCAGAAGAGAGGATGGCATCAAGGGTGTAAGTTGAGGGGTTGCCCTTAAGCAAGAAAAAAGATCATTTTATCACCAGTCTGGAGTGAAGGAAATGGTGGGGGAAGATGTGAGAGAACACAGTGACTGGCAATAGTAGGCACTAAGTGAGTAAATTCTAAGTGAGAAGAGGATAGAATGCATGCTGGGCAGATTTTTTTCCCATGAAGATAGTAAGGGAAATGATGAAGATTTGCTGCAGAAGGTGGCAGTGAGTAGGACATCAAAGAATGGGTGGAAATTCAGATAGTGGGAGCTGAGAGAAGCAAGATATTTCAAGAATAAGTATGGGAGGAGGGGAAAGCACCAAAAGGAGAACAGCTCTGGAAGTGTAATGAGGGCAGAAAGCAGGACAGTTTGTTCAAGCAAAAAGCATGCTTGAGTAAGCCTAGTAATGTAAGGTGAATAGGAATGCAAGGTCGGCTGGAATGGCCAGGAGGCACCAGACTGGGGCAGGCCTTAAATGATGGGCAAAAGGCCTTGAACTTTGTTAGGCAAGTAGAAACCAGTATTATAGGAATATAATTTCCTATATATAATTTGGAGGCAATATGAAAAATGGCTTGGAGATCAGAAGACCAGTTAGGTGGAAATGGCAATAGCCCAGAAGAGAGGAGAATTAGACTAGAAATAGACAGGAACAGGTGAAAGATATGGTAGCTAGGATTCAACAGGGATAATAATTTGTTTATGTTTTATATGTGGAAATGTAAACCATATATCTCATTAATAATTGGGTATTCCAAAAGAAAGACTGAGGTAGAGCCAAGTATGATCTAACTCTAAAAAGAAAAACTGTGTAGGAAAAAGTAAAAATAGTAATTATGCTATATGAATGAGAAGCAAGAGCAAGAATCGGTCCAGAGGAATTAGATGGGGGAGGAGGGCTGGTAATTTTGAAATCCTACTCATATCAGGAATGGGTTGGAGAGGGAACATAGATACAAACATTACTTTTTCTTTCTCTATTTTGTCTTTCTTTTCTATTTGATACTTAAGTTTTAAATAAATAAATACACTTTAAAAACGATATTGCCAATGTGGAATTGACAGGTCTTGAATAAAAAAGGTTAAGTGAGAAAAAGTCAGATAAAACTAAAATTTTACAATTGGAGACCAAATGGTAGTATAGAAATCACAAAATAAAAAGAAGGGACAGGTTTTGGAAGAATGAGAACTTTGGCTTTAGATATGTTGACTCTGAGGTGTTAGTGGGATGACTAGTTAGAGATAGCATTTAGCTGAAGATTTGGTAAATAGTTTGGGGCTTAGGAAATCAGGGCTATGGATCTGGAAGTCATGTGAATTATGGTAATAATTGACACTGGAAACAGGATGGCAAAAGAAGAGAATGTATAGAAGATAGGCAAAGACAGAATATTGGGAAATACTCAATTTGAGGAACAGGAGATGGGAAAAGGATGATTAGATAGCAAAGGATAAAGAGGAATAGCTAAAGAAATGAGAATCAAGAATATGTAATATCTTAAAACTAAGGGAAGAGAGACTAGCTAATTGGAGAAGGCAGTCGATAATGAGAAAAGCAGACATATGTTAAAATAGGTAAAGACTTAAAAAAAAAAAGTTCATTGATGTCATGACCAGATCATAGGTTTTACTACTACTAACAAGAATCTTGGAGATCTAGTCCAACACAATTACTGAGGATGGAAGAAAAAGAACATGTACATGGATTGATCTTGCCAAAGAAGCTGCTTCTGTCAGGGACTGAACAAAAGGAAGGAAGAATGCCAGACAACGTCAAGATGCTTGGAGACAAAGAGAATGGGATAGTCTGGTATTGAGAGCAGAAGCAGGGGAGGAACCCAGGTTTTTTGACTCCAAATTCAGTGCTTGTTCTGTTGTATGATGATTCTTTGTGGGTAAAATTTGAAAGAATAATTTCAGCAGAGGGGTGGGGAGAGAAATCAGAAAACTTGCAGCTGAAAAGAAAGTAAGTTGTAAAGGAAACATTTGGTATGTTTTTTTTTAAAATAAAGTTAATACTTTAGGAAACAAAATTACAATACACATTAAAATAATTCATCTTTATTTAATATACAAAAATAGGCAATTTATCAACTACATTGTCAAGAACATTTTAAAAAGGTCTCACATAATCTGATGAATAAAAGTCTTTTTATTCAGAATACATAAATGCCCCTAAATGTATGATATCTGTATTTTATTTCATTTACTTAAGGGAAACATTTTTGGAATATATTTACCATTTACATATCCTAATTTATTATATATATTCTTTACATTCAGTATGAATAATAATGATCTTTATTTTATAAAATAGGATAGTTAGTTACAAGAAGTTTAAAGTGAAATTCAATATCTAGCCAAGCGTGCTTAAATAAATGTTTTCTAAATTAAATTGATAACTTCATTTTTACAATGAATATTAAATAACTTAGTTTCAAATTCTTTTCAAAAGAAATTTAACCACATGGTTAAATCTGTTCAAAATAATTTTAAAATTAAAAATGTCATCGTTATCTTCTGAAAAGAAGGAACATCATTACCATCATCCTAAAGTACATCACAATTACCCAAGCAATGTTTTGATGAGTTTGGACACTACATGTACATTAAGACTGTTTCCAAGTAGACGGTAGCACTGTTTCATCGTTAGCTTCTCAGGAAATCCTAAAAAGAGAAAGATAGAGAGCAAACCCAGAGACAAAGAGGGGAAATGGAAGGGGGGGGGCAAAAAAGAAGGGGAAGAAAGAAACAGGAAGAGAGAGATCAGGGTACAAATATTTGTAAGACTGAATTTCAGACACAAAAGGATCTATTCTTTATAAAATGTTGGGGGGGGAGCAAAATTACACAAATGATTTAATGAAACTTAACAAATGAGATCTCTGACCATGCAATTTGTGTCATACCTAGAGAATGAAAAGGGTTACTGTTTGTCCTTTCTCAAAGGGACCCAGGACATCAGGAAGCTGAAGCCATGACTTGCAAATGAATTGGATTTAAGTGAGAGAGGACTGTTCAGAGTCACTGACTGTTGGCCAATCATGGAGATGATGAAAGAGGAACAATGAATTGGAGTGTCCATTGCTCTGCTCCCACAAGGTGCTACCTCTTTACCTTATCCATATTTTGCAACTTTTTTCTTTAAAACAATTCTCCCTAAATCTTCCTTGCATACACTCAAGGTTTTGTTTTCACTGCTGAACACAATTTCAATCTTAACTCTTTCCTGTGACTGTCCTCTTTCAGAAGGGCCCATAGACAGATGCCTACTCCATAGTTTAATGTAATATTGGGGTTACCTTTTGGACATACATTATTATAGCAGCCACTCAATGAATAGCTAACTAAGTATATGAATTAATGTTCAATGAAGTTAACAAATATCAAGAACAATATGGTATTCATTTAAAAGTATCAAGAGTCAATTCTGGTCATGTATATGTTGCTATGTCAACATTTCTAATACTAATAAAATGACTTAAAGAAAGATCAGTGTGATAAAATATTATACTTTGTAATTACTTTAATTGCAGCATAATCATTCAACCTGTTTTTCAAAAATAAAGAACTTATCTAATCTCAATTATAAAACCACCGTTTTATAAACATGACTCATTTTAATCATCCCAAGAGATAACCTTTTATTACAGTAAAACTTGAATCATAAGATACATAACACTGGACATAAATAAGAACTAAAATATTAAAAATAATAATAAAAAAGTATAGCTAGTTCCACTCAAAATTCCAAAACCCCCAAATGTGGAGCAAATATTTCAGAAAATTTCCTTGGTCACAAAGAGAACCAAGACAGACAGTATGTTAGTATTTGTGCAAATCCATCACCCCAACTGGAACAATATTTCAAAACACATATCAAATTCTGATCAACGGCGTGATCTGTGAGTATAAAAATAATAATAGTGTTTGTTCATCAGTTACTTCACAGCTCATCTTATCAAGCATTATGGGCAGGGTTACTCCTTCCACTAGTGCAGATCACAGCCCCTCTACAATTGAGAGTTTCTATGCCCATAAATTCATCATAATGAAGCCAATAGGATGATGAATTTCTCCTGAATTAAGCTACACTGGTTACCAAACAAGAGCCACATAGTCTATTACTAAGCTTATTATTCTTAAACTTTTCTAATTTGAGAAAAACTCCACCTTTGAGAACCCATGGTCATCTTTGCATCAGAAGGAAACCCTGAAGCAGGTCTTTGGTGAAAAAAAAAAAAGAAAAGAAAAGAAAAAAAAATATATATATGTATGTATATGTATGTATGTATATGTATATGTATATGTATATATACATATATATGTATGTGTATGAAATACCCTTTTAAAATGCAATTTAAATAACTAAAGTATATACTTCTAAATCTTATAGCTATCAAAAAGCCCTATTTCTTTTATGCAAGCAATTTTATCTCCCCAATTAAAATACAAAATAAGGTTGAAAAGAGAGGTTTTATCTATAGAAGTCATGAATGCAAATGTCTATTCTCTCCACTACCTAATGCCCCCCAGTTTGGAAGCAATTCATGTATTACAGATGGATAACTTGGCATATTTAAATCAAAGATTACCTGCATTTTACTTACCAAACTCTGGGGGAAATCCATGAAGATTTGCTATTTCTCTAGGAGTAAAATATCGCAGTTTAAGCATCGATAACTTCATAAGCTTCTCTTCTTCTGACAATGTTTCAAGAGATGTGTATACATTTTCAATCTGTAAGCACATCAGATATAATAAAGTTATGTTTAATTGCTTTTAGGAAGTGTTGCCCTGTGATACTATCGAAAAATACAGACATGTCTTCTATTATCAAGAAAGTTACAAAGTCTCCCACTTTGAGCAAAATGCTTAGTACCCCTGAGTCAAAAACACATTATTGCCATCAGAAACCAAGAGCGAAGTAAATCACAGTGCTGAAGAAGCCAGGACATTTTTCTACTGTAATTATCAGCTATGTCAAACGCTCCACCACAGCACTGCAAACTCTGCCAACCACAAGATAAAAGAGCATCGGAAAAGAGTCCGGGACCCTGCCATGGGAAAGCCTCAGCAGCCCCCATCAGCCTCTCAAAACCAGGGGGCAAAAATGGCCACTTGTGCTGTCTATGACCCATCTCACTAACACCAACCTCTTTAAGAAAAACAACTTAAATAAAACTTTAAATTAAATAAACTTCACTCATCAGATCCAGAAACACTTAACTCAAGACATTTTTAGGGACAATAAATTTATGTTAATAGTAAGGTTTTAACAAGGGAGAGAAGAATGCACTGAACCTTGCTATTATTATACTATTTAGAGTACAATTTAGTATAAGGTAGGTACAATTTCAATTCTATTCATTAAAATTTAGGGCTGAAGTCCCAAAGGAATCTTGTTAAAAGCTGTACTTCCCTTGAAAGCAGTCCTTATAACATAAACCCAAAGTGTACATGAAGCTCCAGTGTAATATCAGTAGAAGTGTGAGATATTGGCAGAAATTCACAAATGGAGACAATTTGGAGTTGGGGGGATAAAAAGATTTGGAAGAAATCATAAAAATAACTGGTCACATTCTTAAACTGAACAGCACTAAATTTAAAAGATTCTAGTACTTAATATTTTTGGATATGTAAGATAGTATTTTTTCCCATCCAGAAGATGATTTTCTTGACATAGGGATCAATCTCTCCTGACCAACATTGGAAATTCCTAAGTACCTGACAGTTTTAGGAAGTTGTCAGAGGATGAAGGGGATAGGAGGATCGGTATGTGTCAGAGACGGGGATTAGATTCTTCCTGACTCCAAAATAAGTCCTTTCACTTCTCTGCCACAGTGTCTCTCAAGATTATATAGAGACATGAAAAATTAATGCCAATAAATATCTCTAAAAGTAGGGAAGACAATTTTTAAAACTTTATGATTTAGTGTGTTTAAAGATTTGAAAATGTTACTGTAGATTACCTGTATATCCTCAGCAGTTTGCAAGACAGATCCAGTCCCTTCTATATAGGTTCCATATCTAAAAAAAGAAAATTATTTCAGATATGTGTGAATGCAAACAACTCAATTCAGAACTGATGAGTGATAAATTATTACTTATGAATACATAAAATAATCTTAACAGTACAAAAATAATGCTGTTGTGCATTCAATTGTATTCTAATTCTTGGTCTGCCATTTCCTTCTACAACGTGTTCCCATTTTATAAATGATGAAGACAGGCAAAAAGCGATTAAATGACTTGCCTGGGGTCAAATAGCTACTTCAGTGTGCCTTTGAACTCAGGTCTTCTTGATTTCAGACCCACAGTTCTCTCTTCCTTCTACATCATCCAGATGCACACCTCCCTACCTCTGCTCCCCCCCTCCCAAATCAAAGCACAAGGGAAGACTGTATGGACCCTTCTGTCTAAACTTTCTCAACACTTTGATCCTTTCAGAGCTGTTTTAATACCCACATTTTATTCACATATCTCATCATATTCCATAACATTCATTAAGAGCTGCCTAAATAATGACAGTCAGTATAAGTATTGCTGAAACAAAAAATGACTTGTTAAAATAAAATTACTTTCATCTTCATAACAAATAAAAGTTGTCATCTTCAAGACAAATAAATGAAAAAGCATTAATTAAGCACCTACTATGTGCAAAGCACTAGGCTAAGTACTCTACAGACAGAAAAAGATAACCTGCTCTCAAGAAGTATACATTTTTACCAGGGAGAAACAACAGAGGTAGGAGAGTTTAGCCAGGAATGTGGTGGTTAATATTTAATAACCAGTTCTCTAGGGGTAGGGTAGGGTATATATATATATATAAAACATATTTTTAAGTTTAATTTCCATTAGTAACATTTTCCCCATCTCTTTCTTAGGTCTAAATAAAAGGACAATAAATCAAGCCTAAATTTGCAAAAATTTTGAGGTGTAAATACAATGAAAATTTAACAATCAGCTATTGTAAACCTGTGTGAGCTATTTTGAGCACATGCCTGCTTTCAGCTCATTATACAGTATTTAGGTCATAAAGCAGACTGCCAAACTGTGTCCCTGCCACAGAAGTGATGGCATGGAATGAATCTGTGACCTCAACCCATCAAGTCTATTGGCTCTAACACTTAATGTCACCATTCTCAGACATCTCTTTGACTCTTTCCTTGTCTTCAGTCCCACATTCAACTACAGAACAAGTCCTTTTAATTCTATCTCCCTAATACATTTATTAAAAAATAATATGATTGGGAAGTTTTCATTTTAATGGTGCATGGAATTCCTTGTAACTTCAAGGCACAATGATAAGAAGGGAGTTAAGGAATTTAGTTATTCAACCATCTATAGAAATCTTGTTTTTGCCATAAGTAATTAAGATCCTCTGAAGGTCACCGAACAAATGGCATTGTCCTTTATAAGCATTTTTGTGGGTTGTGCACATAATGTTCTGCCAAAAGAAATTTTCACTCATGTTCTACTGGGCCAAAAAGCAAGCAATTAGAGAAAATTAATTCTAACAGAAACATTTCCAAAATATGACACTTTTTGAAGGGTAATTGAAGGGGCTCTGGTGAATAAAGATAGAGATATTTTTGTCCATCAATAGAGTCTTTCTAAAGCTTACCCTTTTGTAAAGCACGTCGATCGCCTGCAAGTGGGCCGAACAATGTCTAACAGAAGAGCATAGCGTAACAAGGCCTTTGGTGGCAAAAAGTACTGACTCATATCATCGTCATCCTCAAGGAAATCTTTTAACATCTGAACAGAGAGATCACTGTCTTGATGAAGTTTTCTCTTTAGTTCTTCTGCAGTTTCCAGTTTGAAAAGGAATGTCTCTTTCCCACAACAGGGGGGGTTGCCATCAGAGGGAGGGTTTGGTTCCATTTTGTTCTCTAGACTATTTTTCCTTTCATCTACTGTAAGTGTGTGCCTTTGTGCATTTGCAGATTCAACTGTGGGAAATTCAACCAATATCTAATAGGAAGTAAAAAGATGCAAACATTTTTAAAAAGAAAAGAGAAATTCACTATTACTGTCCAATGAATTAATAAAGTAATTACTCTGGTCACTTAAAAGGTTTGCCTTAAAAAAATTAAATTTTGAAAAAGTGGCATTATAGGGCTCAAGAAACAATTTATCATCCATTTTAATATGTAATCAGGTAACATAGGATAGGAAGATATTGTGCTCTGTCTCTCAGTAAATAGAAGCTGTTTAGCAAAGTTTAGCAGGAGTTACTTGGCAGAATAGCAACTTATTGAAAATGGGTTTTGGACCGAAGGTTTCATTAAAAAAGAATTGGATCACTTCCATTCACAAAGGAAAAACAGTAATGGAAAGAAGAAAAGTCTTTTTTACACTCAGTGGGTATTTATTGCATGTAGCTCCCTTAGGACATACAACAACTTCCAAGCAGCTCAATTATTTCTGCAAAATCTGGATCATTTTATAAAGGTTCATTTATTTAAAAAAATAATAATAGTACAAGTATTCTTCTAATACGACATAATACTTTCAACAAAGAATTGAAAAAATACTTTGGCTAAGATATTTTTCTATGTTTTACTCACAGAGTTGACCCTATACTCTGTACTTGATAAATGATATACTATCATGACATATGGGATAAAAAAGCTGTCTTTCACATAGGAAATAAGATTACTCTATTGGACATGTGCTTTGAATTCTCCTTGGTGGTAGAGGCTTGCAGTTTCACAGACTTAATTTGGTCATCTCATCTCTCACCTGGAAACCACTATGATAAAAACTATGCTATTGGATGGTAAGTTGTAGGTCCTAATTAGTATCATACTCGTTGTTACCAGTCATCTGAGTTTAATCATCTGGTTTAGCCAGCTAAGACATCACAGAAAATAACAGAGAATATAACCATGAAAAAGAGGAAGAAGATCAGAGGTGTCCATATGACTAATTTGATTAAATATAAGATACTTTAAAAATGAATGAACAGGAAAAAACAAAACGTGCTATTACCTGACCAGGAACTTGAAAAGGTAATGGTTCTGACTGAAGTTTTGCAATAAGAAAGTAACGTAGTCTAGAATTTGGGATGCCAAGCTACAAACAAACATCATGAATTAGTCACATAAAATCAAACTTCAATTTCAATTAAAAAACTGCATCACAATAACTATAATTAGTAGTGGTTTTTTTTAAACAGTCTTCTAAGCATACGTTTTCCTTTTTTGTAGCAGTAGAAGTAGCTATTGGTTTGCAAACATAATTTTTCAGACCTTCTAAATTCTTGCTTTTATATTCAATTGATGGAGATGAGGATTGCTCCCAATAGTTAAATATCAGGAAAATATGTAAGTAAGAATCAGGGCAGGGATCGAACCAATGGCTTCATTAACATAGAGAACTAGCAAATAAAGAAACAGACATTTCCCTTTACTAATATCACTGGACTTCTTTTCTGCAACTTAATTTTAAAGCTGCCTCTCTAAGTAAAATCATATTCAAATACTGATTTTTTTTCAGTTTGAGTAAATGAAATTCAAATATATTAGTACTAAACTATCTCTATAGTACCTTTCAGCTATAAATTGTCTACTCCTTATGCCAATGTTTGGATTTTCATTTATTAACCCATCTTATTAAAAAACAAAACAAAACAAAAAAAAGGTGACTGTGTTGTAGAAATTTAAAGGTAGCCAAATATGAAGACATTTTAAAATACTTTTTGAAATTTAATATCACTCTTTTTCAAATTTTATATCTAGCTCTAGGAATTAGTTCTTTTTAAATGTATCTCTTTTTAATTTCCATAATGTGAAAAACATAGGTAGGAAAAAAAAATAAAGAACCAAGGCAAAAGATAAAATAGACACTAATGGCATATTGGCGAAGGGGAAATCAGTGGTCTATCAAAAATTTGTCTTAATCCTAAAGTAGGAAGTTTTGGGTTTTTTAGATTAAAAAGTCATGACCTAACATTAAATTTGATATGATCAATTTCACATATTTTTGGATGATAAAGATTTCAAAATTCAATTTTGGAATCATACAATTAAACCATATTTTAAAACCATAACTCCTACATCCCAGATAGAGTAAAAAAGAAATATTACATGTGCTTTAAATGTTTTAGGTATTTAAACAATTAAACAAACAAACAATTACCTGGTTGTGATTGAATGAATGCAATATAAGCTACCAAAAAAACTCTTTTTTCTCATAAAAACGTGTATATATGCAATGCTTACAAATGTATACATAAAATACATAGAAGAATGTGAAAATATATAAATGGGCAAGACTATATGTGTGTTCCACTAAAAGGGTCAAAAGGTACCTACAAAACTCATCTATGAAATAGAAATTCTATTGACTGAATCAAATTCTTGAAACAAAAGCCTTCAAGCTATCAAATACATAGGTCTCTATAATTTATTACTTACAGACGTTGGAGATAATAGAAATTCTTGGTATTTAAAGCCACAGTTTTCTAGTGTTTGAACAAAAAGGTCTCTGGAAAAAATGTTTTTAAAAGTAATTTCATTATGCAATTAGAAACACACTTTTAGAACTCATATTAAAATAACTTTATTTAAATTACATTTCCATGAAAGTTCTTTAAAGCTAATTTTTTTTTAAAAATTGCATTTCTATGGAAGCTCTATAAAACTCAGTTACATATTTGAGGCTGTTCTGTGACTTTAGAGGTAGTCCATTATTATACTCTTTTCCAATGCTATTCTCAACTTTAAAGTTCTTTTACAATTCAGTGAAACTTGATTTCACCACAGTGGATATGATCTCCACCAACACAGATTTGGATCCTTCTATGATTCAATAAATGATCTTTAAGAGCCTGTAGGGATAGCTAGATGGTGTAGTAGAGAAGAGCACAAGAGCCGGAGTTGGGAGAACCCAAGTTCAAATCTAGCCTTGGACACTTAATGGTTCCTATCTGTATGACCCTTCATCACCCTCGTGCCAAGTTTACAGGCATGTGAACCTTGCTAGGCTGGATTCTCAGATGACAGACATGGAGTCTGTGACTAAGCTCAAAATGAAAGCATTTCTAAGCTCACTGAACTGTCCAGGTTTAGTCTTTCAATGGAAGCAAGGTCACCACAAAGCTAGAAGGTGGGATCAGAGAAGCGCACTCTGAGAATGCTGTAATAAAATTATAGCAATATAAACACATGAGTTCTTGAGGACATGAATAATTAAGGTTGGTAATCAGGATTTCTCTGCACAGTGTGCCAATGGATGCTGTGAAGCAATCCCTGGCATTGATCAAAGGAAAACATTGTAATAAAGTGAATACAGCCAACACACCTGCTTAACACTTTGGGCTGGCTATGTACACTGGGCTCAGATGGTCTAGATAACCACTGAACACTGCTTGTAATCAATCAAATGATCAAAAAAACCTGACATCTTAATTGGTTTATGCTAAATCACTAAACTAATTCAATAACAATGCATAGGTGATTATAATAGGTACGAAACAACATCCATTTATATTCTAAGGTTTTATATAGAATTTTTTAAAATAGCCTCCATCGACCATTATACACTTCAACAACAATACTATATGAGGATATATTCTGATGGAATTGGATATCTTCACCATAGAGAAGAGTTAATCCAATTCTAATTGATCAATGATGGACAGAATCAGCTACACCCAGAGAAGGAACACTGGGAAATGAGTATAAACTGTTTGCATTTTTGTTTTTCTTCCCAGGTTATTTTTACCTTCCGAATCCAATTCTCCCTGTGCAATAAGAAATTCGGTTCTGCACATTTAATATGTATGGGAATGCCTGCCATATAGGGGAGGGAGTGGAGGGAAGGAGGGGAAAATTTGGAACAGAAGGGAGTATAAGGGATATTGTTATAAAAAAAATTACCTATGCATATGTACTATCAAAAATGTTATAATTATAAAATTAATAAAAAAATAATAAATTAATTAATTAATTAATTAATAAAATAGACTCCATCAAAGTTGATGATGAAATAAGGATCCATGAATCTGGTTAGGAAACACTTCACAGGAGTTCTCCATACTAATATAATCAAAGGTCTAGTAAAAATATGTATCTATCTCGCACATACTTAGATATGTCCCCAATAGAATTTGTAAGCTCCTTAAGTGTAGAGGCTACTTCCCTCTTTGCAGCCTCAGTATTTAGCACAGTGTTTGGCATCTAGTAGCACTTAAATCATTGTTTGCTAATACCAAATGTAAAAAATAGTTCCATGTTTTTGGCAAAATTAATGTACTTACAAACACAGAAAACTGCTATTAATGTATATGTGAAGAAGTAAGTTTCAGATGAGTTAAGGGATCATTTTGCTAATAAGTAGCAGAGATAGATTAATATTCTAAAGATTAGTTATCATTTAATAAAAATCAAAGAATATTTTAAGGACCTATTTCATTTATTACACTATTTTAGACACTATGGAACAACAAAGAGTAAATAACTTGTTTATATGGATAAGTGCCTCTTAAATGAATGAAATTTAGAATTTTAACTGCTTTCCACAAAGATGGACAGCCATTATATTTTTCTTTATATTTATGAGTATCTAATTATTTTCACTTTATCTGTTAAATTTGTTAAATTAAATTTTGTATTTGAAGAGTTTAAGGTGTTTTTTTTTTTTGGGGGGGGAGGGCGAGGTCCAGATCTATGATTTCCTTGGTGCTGAGAAGGTATGTGGAAATTTTCTTCAGTAATGCATATGACAGCTCAGCTGTAACTTAAAATTTTAGGGAGGGCACTAAGACACTGAAGTTCATAAGTCAGTATGTGTCAGAGGCAGGAAATGGATCCAAATGATCCCCCTACTGCCAAGCTGGTCATCTAGCTACTCTACCTTTCTTGAATATTAATTAATTAATATTAATTCACAATGTGACAGTAGAGTTTGGTTACAGGCAATTAATTATATTATTTGAAATATGTTGTTTAAAGCAACATTTCATGAATTAGTCCAAAATGAAAATTTTAAAAAATCAGTAGGCATATCACAAAAAATTTAATGTTTTTATTAAAAGAACTATGATTCTATTTTATACCTATATAAATCTTATATTTCAGTATCTGAACATACTTATTTCTGAAGTGGCCATTTTAATAGCTCCAGTTGTAAGACCAACTGGCTTTTAAACGCAATCAAGACTAATATATTTTACCTGGCAGAAGACACTTCAAATCCTTTAACATTTTCTAAAAGGATATATTTTGGTAATTTTTGCAGCCTGTAAAAAAAAAAATTCTGTAAATTATATTACAAGAAAAGAACAAAATCCACACTATTATGGAAAAGCATTTTCCAACTCATTCACAAAGTAAAATGAGTTCATTACTAATGCTTCAAAAAGGTACATTATTCATGTATCTTGTGGAGATAAATAGAGCTCGGCCAAATTATCATGTCAGAAGTAAACTTAAAGCAAATTCCTTTTAGACAATATAATTATAAAACACAACAGACTGAGAGACAGAGACATGAGTTCTAGTCTTGGCTCTGCCTTTAACTCAATGGGTCACAATTGTTTTTAATATTTAATTTCTCTGGGTGTCATAAATCTGCAAAATGAGAGTTGAACAAGGTGAGCTAAGTTTAAGATACCTTCTAGCTCCCAAGTTAAATCAAGAACGGTCTGTGGCTATACCTTGGGAGAATATGAAGAATATGAAGGAAACTCTTTGTCCTTGGATCAGTCACATCTCCCTGTAGGCCAATTCTAGAGGGATAAAGAACACAAGCATGAAAAAAATCCAAATCACAAAAAAAAAAAAAAAAATCCAAATCACAAATTATTCTGAAAATCATGATTAACTCTGTTGTTCAGAGAGAAATTAGTGTGCTTCCCCTATTCAAATTATTTAATATTCAAAAGGACCAAAGTATGAGTCAAACAGGATTTTGTGGTTTGCACTGAAAATCCAACCACCTTTCAGAGCAATGTTTCTATGGAAAAACATATTCTGCATTCTCAACAACTGTTTTACAATTGAGCTTTGGAATGGAATTTACACTATATCCAGGCTCTTAACTATGCAGGCTATTCCACAATAAATCACATTACATATTAAGGTGGGCTACTTAAGAAAAAGTCATCAAGCAATAGTTATAAAAATGGATAAATATTAGAACATATGGGTCAGATTACATAGTAATAAAGGCTTATGAATATAATGCATTCTATTGACAAGAAGTAAAAAGGGGTATCCTTTACAAATTCTTCACAAGTATCTTCCCCAGTAGAAATTTATTTATTATAACTACCTTGTAAATGGCTGACACGGAGGGCTCATTAAAATCATATTGAAAGACAGCTGATTAAATTCTTGTAGCGTAATTCCCTATATAATTTAGAAGAACAGACAGGATTTTAAAAAAAGGAGGGAAGGAATAAGTAATGTTACCTTTATTTAGAACTTTATATTTTCCCACTAGTCATAAGAATTCCATGAGGGGCAGCCACAATGATTAGGAGAACCTGAGTTAAAATAGGACCTAAGAAATTTAACATTTACTTACTGTGTGACCCTAGACAAGTCACTTAACCCCAACTGCTCATCAAAACAACAACAAAAAAAGAATCCCATGAGAAACCCAGTACAGGTGACATTCTCCATAGCTGAGGGATCAGGTGTCAGAGGTGCCAAGGACTTAAGCCCAAAGCCACCAAAGCCAGCACCAGCAGAACTTCCACTGGAATCATGGTCTCCTGCCTCCCGCTCCAGCACTCCCTCCACCCCTCCCTTTTTGCTTTACTCTTTGTATGTGGTGGAACTAGAAGTGGAGAGAGCTTGTTCTATAATTACTTTAAATTAGTGCTTAACTTTGAAAATGCACTTTAGATTTCAAAGTGCATTTATAAAGAATGGGAATTCAGACAATGCTGTGCGTGAGCTCCTGAGCTCAGGTGTGAGTCCTGGAGCCTCCGGGATCTTGTCCACCTCTGGTCAGCAGTCTCATCAGCCGCAGGATGCTCTCCTGCCCACCTCCCATCCCAAAGTCTTTTTTTCTTCAGATTAAACAGTCAACTCTTTCCACTGATCCACATGGGATCCATATGATATAATTCTTCAAAGCCAGCCTTAAAAACATCTTAAAGATGAGAAAGGAACCAGATTGAGGAGAGAATGCAAAAGAAACCAGGTTGCTCTGTTTATCCAATGAGCAGCAGCAATACTATGAAAGAACTATTAAGAATTCTGTAGTTCCTATCCTGAATGGGGGGGGGGAAGGGTTTGTGTGTCTATGGGGGAGAACATTTCATGACTTGAAAGGCTTTCAGGTATTCCTGACAAAAAGACAACAACTTAATGGAAATTTTGACATATAAGAAAAAGGAGAAACATAAAGCAAACATTAAAGACCAATTATGGCCGAGGGAGAGGGAAATTCTGCAGTTCCGTGCTCTGATTTTGGTACTTTCGATGGATCCATGATTACATTAGTTAATGTGGACTCGCCTTCTACTGATGTCTTTTAAAATCTGCTCAACTTGTAGCCATGTTGTCCTACTTAGACCATGCAAAACGAATTCACCCAATTCACTGGATTCTTTCCTTTTACTTTTTTAATATTTCAGGATTATCAACACACCATTCATTGTCGCACTCTTGATTCATGACCCATTTTTTTCTGGCATATATTTCCCTTTATAACATTTATTACACAAAACTTCTTACAATGAAATGGTAAGATGCTCTGGCCTCACACTCACATATGTGCACATGCACACATACACACATACACACACTTTATCCATTTTTCTTCAGTTGTTTCTATTTTAATTCCTTCAAGATCATGCTGTTCCACAACTCACATGCACAGAGTAACATCAAGAGAATGCTTGTGTTTAAAAGATGGGTTTTAATGACGATGAGCAGTTTGGGTCAGAGAAACCCTGTGCAATTTGACAAATGTGAACCAATTTCATCTCCTGTTCCTCCTCAATCCTGGGCCAAGCTCATTGTCCTTCGGCAGTTCCTGTTATGCACATATGGACAGGCTCATTTAGCCAGCTGCACGTCATAATCTAAGCAAAGGATATTTTTCATGCTTTGCTTCTCCATTGTGGGTAATGACATGGTGCTTGCCAGATTTTCAAGCGAAGAGCCGGTGATCTCCAACCGCGCCTGGGAAGGATATTCAGGAGACAGCACACAAGGAAAAGGTGGGTCCTAGTGCCCACCCAGACTATGAGATACCAGTGGAAAGAACAAGAGTGAAAAGCTCAGGATCTAATGCCATCTCATACAAGACACCTGAATCGTGGACCTCGTGATGGGCTCCTGGCTCTCTGTAGGCTTCTCCAGATTACCACAAGGGTCAATGAATCCCTGCATGGAGGCTCATTTTCTCTTCAATGGCCCTTCACTGTTTTCTTATATGATTCTGCTCTTGAGCTTCCTTCATCCTCCATAAGGCTTTTTAAGTGAGACTGTATTCCAAATTGTTTTTGCCCTGGGGTGCCAAATCTTTCCAGTTAACAAGAAGAATACTAGCCAAATGAGGCAATTTCTAGGGTCCTTCAGCTGCCTCCTTGTGGTGATTGTTTTGGATCTGTCAAAATTATCTAGGAAATGGTAATAGAATGTTAAAATATTTTGGATATGCCCCGTTTCCCAGGGCTAAGGTCCAGAAAGCAGGCTATGTCCAAAGCTTAACATAACAACAATCCTTTGCGTTCAGAATGATATCACCCTCTAGCAAAGTGTGTTGCTTGGACCAGCACCAAATGCTTCCCCTTTTTCCTAGGGCCATCCATCACATTTTCACAATTCCTGTTTTCTTGTCACTGATAGGGACTGTACCCCTGTTCCCATCACAGAACTCTGGTTCCATGTCCCACAGACTGGCCACAATCCCCCAAAACTTGAGGCAATGACTGTGCTCACAGGACCAAAGGACAGCTGTATAGTTCCAAGAAATACTAATCAAGAGAAGTACATCAAGAGCTAAAAAGGATTTTATTGTGGGCCGACCCCCTCCATGTATATAAGTGGCCCCACCATCAGCAGTGTTGAGCCCTCTTTCTTGGGGGTAGAGGGGACTTACATTTACAAACTTGTTTTTTCTCACTCAGAAATTAAACTTCTGTTTGTATCCTGACTCTTGTATCTCTCTCCTGCTCTGTTTATTTGGCTCTAGCTACCCATAGGTTAGAGGCTGGTGCAATCTACTTGACAAAAAACAAGGTCTTTCCTACACTTTGGGTAATGAGTATCTTATTTAAGCAGGATGTGTCTAGCCACTATCTTCTAATCTTTATCCTTTCTTCTGGTGTGACATTTACTGACTTTTGCTCTAATCAACTGGTCACTTCCTGTCTATTAAGACAATAAATCTCATTGTTTGTCATGTGGACTCTCCATATTTAGTGCCCTCTTCCTTCTTGAACAGTATATTTACAGTAAACAGTTCTGAGGCTCTTGAAAAGTCTAGAATTTGTGGCATCTTTCACTTCTTGCTCTTGAGTCTCTTCGGTCATTTATGACATCCACTTCCCAAGATATTCTCCAGAAATCCAGAGATGAGCTCTGACATGTCCCCAGTCAATAGGAACTACACAAATTTCCTTCTTGTGGTTTTCATCACAGCCCACCACTCATTAATATATGGCAGATGTGTGTGTCACTGGGACAGAGAGAGCAAGACTGGGATTACAAGCAGCCAAAGGTATCTACCTCTGTGATTGTTTTTGAGAAGTCACAATGGCCACACAGACAAAGGAGCTACCCATGGCAACCTCCACAGAGCCCTTGCTAAAAGCTCTCTCAGATGATTCCCAAAATGCACTGCTAGATTCCCACTCACATCCCCCTTACTCATTCAACAGACATGCACCATAATCACTCTCTCTACAAGCTCCCATACCCCCACTCTCACCCAAACCAGCTTCCATCCACCCAAAGCCACAAACATTGCACATGGCTTCCTTCTCCCTATAAATATTCCCACAAGAGTATGAAATCACTCACTCTGCTTTTTAGCCACCCAAATATATAAAGAAACGAGGAGAAAATCTTTCATAGCAAAAAATCCCAAGGCCTGCAGTTGTGCCCATTTCTTAGCCCAGCAATATTCTAGGCTCTTACCAGAACCCCAAGCCTGTTTTCTGCCCATTTTCCAGTGGAAAGGCCTCTTTTTTGTCCCCCCGGTTCCTCAGAAAAGAAAATGTTTACTTCACAGAAATATTCCTATTAACTCAGAGAACTATTATATAACTTCCAGTTTGGTCTGCAGAGGAAAAGCCTCTGACGGACTCACTCAGTATTTTGTTTTGTTTTTGTCCAAGACTCTCACGACATTTTTGGCTGGCTGTCTCCTCAATACTCATTACAAAGTGATAAGCAGTGCAAAGGGCTCTCAGCACTGGCCCAATCCTGCTCTTGCGGGTAGGTATCTCAGCTCCACTTCAGGGGAAGGCCTGAATCTAAAGTTCACACCCACCAGTGTTTCTTTCCAACCTCCAGTGGAAATTGCTAAGAAAAGTACAAGAAGTCAAAGCAGAGTATTCCTAAGCAACATCTCTCTCACCAAGTTGAAAAATTTGGTTTTAGTCCTCTGTTCTACAAGAGTGATGGATGTCCCTGAATTAAAATGGCATTCGTCACAGGCTATGCGGCCCTCGTTTTTGAAGTGGCAAATATACTTTCTCTGCTGCATATTTATTAAAAACAATAATCATTACTCACCTCAATAGTTTTGGCCCATAATTGTGTATGAGGAAAATTATGCTTGTATACTTCATTCGCAATAGTGTTTACATCAATAGCAGCCACCACTTCTGCAGATACAGAGCTGTCTGCAACGATAAATTAAACATTTAGAAGATGCTCTACTGTTTAAAAAGAGGAAGCAGAAAGGAATGGCATTTTGGCCACTAGGAAGACACCATAAAATAACAATACCTTTAACCACTCTCAGATAAATAAAGTCCTATCCCAATGCCTCTTTGGGCCAAGATGACTCTTGGAGGCCCCACCAGTGGTTCAAGAAGCTTGGAAAGTTCCATCTCCCAAGCAGGAATAGCCTCGAGTGGGGTCCCAGCAACAGACTATACCTACTTTCCAAAGACCATCCCAGCTAAGCACATCAACAGGCTGGCCGACTGATAATTAGCTCTTTGGCTATGGCCACTGAGCAAACAAAACTTGCTGACTGGTACGCTAAATGTGAAATCTTTGCCCAGTAATCATCAAATGGACCTCCTAATGGAGGAACAGAATCTCATCTTGACAAATTCCCACCACAAAGGAAACTGGAAGACAGAAAGAAGGTGAAACTAAACAGGAGAGTTCATTGGCTTTTCTTTGACACAGTTAATGGAACTGATTTCACAGCATATCCAAAGGTAACAAGAAACATCATTTCATGAAATATATGTTCATCTCATATTTCAGCACCAATGTTGGTAGCACACCAGCTGAAGTATCTAGAAGTAGCTACAAGTTGGAAGAAACTTGGAACCAAACCCAAAAGAGTAGACCACTGTGGGAAGTGGGCCTGAAAAAAACCCATATTCAATACAATTGTGTTTAGAGGACAATAGAGAATGACTAGAGGGGACCCAAGGGTCTGAGTTGGCTCCTGGAGGATAAGCTTTAAAATTTGGGTTGCTTTTGCATTGTATATGCCTTTCATTGGAAAGTAGTATATTGCCATTTAAGTATCTTAGCTTTTTAATGTAAAGCTAATTAGGAGGGTTTTAAAAAAGAAAAATCTTATTTTGAGGGTACTGACCTTATCTCAACTAAAAAGGCGTCTAGGAGAGATCCTGCAGCAATGACCCAGAAAACTAATGATGGCACAAGGAAATGGGAAAGTAGTATTTAAAGACCAGTTTGCATAATTGTGAATTTTTCTTTATTCTTCCTGAAATTCATTTCAAGAATTAAGCTTAGTTCAAGATTATCACTAATGACTTATTGTACCTTTCATTGAACAAACTTTTTATGAAATAAGTTTTAGATAATTTCTGAAGAAAATATTCACAATTTTCAACATCATTTAGAAGCTTTCATTCATCTTAGGTATTCAGCAAAGTTGAGATTGACTGACATCAGGTGACATGTGTGACCTTTGTCTCTTTCAGTGGTGCTGGAAATCCACCCTATGGCACTTAATCTACTCAATAATCAATAATTAACTCTATGTCTTCCTGTGTATCTGACTCTAAGATCAGCAAATGACAAAAATTCTCAAAAGAGTATCTTATGTTTATTTTTTTTAAAAAACCTCCAGTAAAGAAAATGAATTCTTGGAGCAGTAAATAGATTAGTAGCAGCACTGAAAAGAGCAATATAAAGATGTTGGCAAACCAAGATCTAATACATAACTTTTTAAAAACATCTTGAGATAAGTAATAGATATGAAAAGAGATAAGTGATGATGACTCAGCCACCCTTTCTATTAAAGAACTGGCTCACAATATTGGTGAGCTTCAATAGGAAATCAAAGATCTCTTTAAAATTATCCAAAATGAAGGCCACAATATGTCAGAAGCTTAAATTAAGTTTGTGAAGATAAAGTAGTCATTGGGAAATTTTCTATAGTAGGTTTTATCCCAATACTTTCCAAAAGGAAACCCAACCTTCGTCTCTTCTTTAGCATTTCATACAGCTGGTATGGTCTAAATATCATTTAAGTCGTGTCTGACCCCATTTTGGTTTTCTTGGCAAAGATAAGGTGGATACTTGGCCATTTCCTTCTCCAATTCATTTTTACAGATGAGAAAACTGAGGCAAACAGGGTTAAGTGACTTGTCCAGGATCCCACAGCTAGTCAGTATCTGATGCTGGATTTGAACTGAGGAACATGTCTCCCTAACACCAGGTCCAGCACTCTATTGTGCCATCTCGATGCCCTATTTGAGCACACAGAAGGTGTTAAATATTTGTTGAATTAAATCACATACCAGATGAACAACATACATACTTATAAATGGGTACTGAGCAGTTACAAACACTACTGTACCTCACATACAGGTGTAACACTTTAATGACCTCATCATAATCACACCTGTAAGAACTACCCATGTATGCTAACACTGACATCTAGTGTAAGACCAACACAAACAATTGCTAAAAGTAAGCATTCATGTTAATACAGTATGACTTTTATGAGATATATGAGATATTATGAGACCACACAAAAACTTCAGGGACTCTGAATTAATTGCTGAAAGTCTCCTATCAGGATTAATAAAGCATCATTCCTGTCTCTTTTAAAAAGAAGATGTTAAGGAGATACATAGATATCTGAGTAAATATTAATAAGTTCTTTTAGAGGGTTATTACAAAAATACCGAATACACAGATTTAATTTCCTCTGAAATCCAATTTAGTTAAAAGTCAAAGCAAAAGTAATCACGGAAATGTATTTCTAGATTTGCTAATTATTTTTAAAATATGAACAATTCCATGAGTCTGACATAAAATCCTAAATAATAGAAATACAGAATTTGATATTTGGAAGGGTCCTCTGCAACTATCTAGTACAATTTATACACAAAAGGAATCCCTACTATCCCATACTGACTAGAAACCATCTAGATCCCCAAAGACAGGACATCCAATCAATCAACAAGTATTAGTAAAGTATTTTATGTCAGGTATTGTGGAGGTGTTAGAGATATAAAGACAGAAAGCTTAGGAGGCTTACCTTCCCTTGAAATCAAGCTTCAATTTGTCTACCATTTCCATTTGGGGTCCAGTGCTTGAAGACAGTTCTCATCATTTCCCCTCTCTGTTCCCTTTCAGAGTGAGTCTTTTCTTCTCCAAATGAGCCTGATATTTCAGAAGTTGTACTTTTCCTGATATAACCCAAGACTCTATTGACTTTTTGGCTTCCATATCACATTGCTGATTTAAATGGAACTCACAAAGAGCTCATATACTTTTCAGACTATCTGTGGTCTAATCATGTCTCTATCTTATACTTGCAAGGTTGATTTTTTTTTTGTACCTATGTAAGATTTTACATTTATTCCTATTAAATGTCATCTTATTTGATTTAGCCCAATCCTCTAACATTTCAAGAACTTTTTGGATTTTGTCATTCAATATATTATTTATTCCTCTCCACTTTGATGTTGTCTGTAAATATGATGAGGATTTCAGATATAGATTCAAAATTCAATTCAATAAATATTTACTCAACACCTATGTGAAAAGTACTTCTAGAAAGATGAGGATGCAAATCCAACCCAATGACCAATTATTGAGCACAGATCTGCTGCACCTGGAGTTAGGTGCTGGAGCCCCTGCCCCACACCCCAAATACCAAGAACTGATAAGCAATACAGTGAAGCATGAGAACATCCTGCCATAAAATATCACAAGGTCACACATATCTAACACCAGATGTTCCTTAATCATCAAACGTTCCCCTAGTCACGTAGTCACAGAACTGTTTTTTCAAACCTATACTCTGGAAATATATATAAGCCTTGTACTTTCCTTCAATAAATGAGCTATTCTGCTTTGCACAGAGTTGTCTCCGCCTCTTGCTTTCTTCACCCATTCCCAGGTTGTTGCCTTACTAGCTTTGCTTACAGGTTGCACGTGGCTTCAGACCCCCTTAGTTCGAGACCCGCAGGTCGGGTCAGTTAGGATGACATATCTTACTGAGTTCAAATTTAATAGTTGTAACCCTGGGCAAGTCACTTAACCCCGTGTGCCTCAGTTTCCTCATCTGTAAAATGAGCTGAAGAAAGGGCAAACCACCACACTACCTTTGCCAAGAAAATCCCAAATGATGACATAACTGAATAACCAATATTTATTAAGTAGCTACAACAAATTCAAACAGAACAGAACAACAAATACTTATTAAGTACCTATAAGTGTTAATTAATAAAAAGAAAAAACAGAGCCTAATCTCAAGGAGTTTATAATCTAATGAGGGAAGACAACACTCAGAAGGAAGCAGGAAAGGGGGAGGGAAGACTAACATGGCACAGGGGCATCTTGTTTCATGGAGCTGAAATCAGGCAGGGCAGCCAATGCTGAGTCGAGTACATCCCAAAGTCCAGATTTCGTCCTTTATTTAATAAAGGCATTGGACACCTCCAACCAGAAGGGAAAGGAGGCTGAAGGAGATGGTATCAGTGAAGACTTGAATTAGCAACATGGTGGTGAAAAGTAGAAGAGATGAACTTAACCAGCAAATAGCATCCTGTTCGATGGAGTTGAAACTAGGCAGAACAGCCAATGTAAAGATGAAAGGGAACAAAATCCTTGTCTTCAAGGAGCTTCAAATCTAACGTGTGTATGGAGGGATGGGGATTGGGTGATAGAGGTACACAAACAACTAAAACACAAGACAGGAAGTTAGTGGACGCATGTGTAGCCAAAGTCATGTAATACATTTTAGGAAAGAAACACCTCTAGGAGAGGGAATCAGCTAGCATTCACTGAGAAGGGGACAACTAGCTAGGGCTCAAAGAAAGAGAAAAATCTCACTTAAGAGAGATAAGGAAGCGTGTAAGGGAAATTTAATTATTGGTATGGGAGACATATATAGGTGTGTATCTTTATATATACATATATACATTTATTGTATTATATATTATATTAGCATATATTACATTTATATATATATATACATATATATATACATATATATATATATATATATATATATATACACACATACATATACAAATATGTATATAGCTGACATATCCCAGCTAGAATGTAAAAAGTACAAGGGAAAGGGACATCATGTGAAAACAGACAGCAAAGTTAAAGCTGATTTAAAGATAAAAGAATGGGACAACATCTTCATGCAGGTGATACCCAGTCAAAAACACTAGGGGAAAAATTCATACAAATGAGATGACTACGAATGAAGACGCTGAAACTCTGACACTTCCATATATATTTTAGAGAGTTATAAAAAGCCAAGACTTAGCAAAATATAAATAGAGATTATAGGGCAGAGTTGGAGGAGTGGTAAGGAGAAAGATGCCAAGTGAGGAGGAAGGCAACCCAGCAGGGATTAGATGGAAAGGAAGATGAGGGCACAGGGCCAGACATTGCAAAGCTGTCAGCCAAAGTGGAGGAGACACAAATTTATATGGGGTTTGGTGAGAATGGAGATCACAGCACCATCAGTCTCTCCAACAAAGTCTCTAGGAAAATGAGCTCATAATTGTGCTGACATGACAAGAAGCCAGCACAGCTACTGCTTCTGGTTGTGCCTCTGCCGAGCCCCTGGAGGCTACTTGCCAGGACACAGAACAGGGAGCTAGTCGCTCAGCTTGGGGAATGAAGTCCATGGAAATGGCACAGGAACAGGATTAGTCTACTGGCAGGTACCCTATGGCTCTGGCCCAGTCCTGAGTCAGTTATCCTAAGTCTAATGGGAAGAGAAACCAAATTGTTCTGGGCTCTCAAGGTTGAGCTGCAAGATGTTCCAAAGTCCCAAGATGACTTCCAAGTCCTTAACCAGCAACTTGAGACCCTGATTTGATTTCCGCACCTCTCCTATTCCCTCTATCCTTACCCTTACACGTACCTTTTTGGAAACAGAGATATATTGAGGTAAGACTAAAAACATTGGGAGGGGGTTGCTACCAAAGGAAGTCCAATAGATCATTCTCTGATATGACATAATTTATGTCACAAAAGTTTCCAAAATATCAGAAAATGATACTAGTGATACTAGATACTAGTGGGAAAAATATAAGGGAATTTACTTCTATAAATGTATGGGAATAAATATGTGAATGTATGTGTGCATATATATAAATAAGATATGTGTGCATTATACACTGTATTAGAGGGGGGGAAAAACAGATTTTGTTAAAAGTAAAATAAAAGAAGTTGTTGTTACCTGAGAATAATTCATTAAAAATACGTGAATTCACCTAAAATAGGGACCAAGATATCATAGCAAATATTAAGGAAGAAAAGATTTGATTAAAAAAAAAAAACATTACCTTAAAAATGAAAATAAAAATTACAAAAAATGTAATTTATCTGACAAGAATCAAAACTGAATCTGTGATTTCATGGTATGGTATTTAATCTTACATTTAGAAAATTAAGATTAGATTTAACTATGCATTAATTCTTAGAAGAAAACAAGAATATACCAAAAGTTGATTTCTGGGGAGCAAACTTTTTCCAATAAGATCGTGTAGTGACATGAGAGGACATCCTTCAGTTTTCATCTCACTTTTTAAGCATAATCACATTTGAGGGCTTATCAATTTTAACAAGAGTTTCTCTTTCTCTCTCTCTTTTCATTCTTTGATATTCAAATAGTTCTCTTTTGAATCCTCAATGGAAAGAGAGGAATTTATTTATCAAAAAAAAGAATGCCTGAATGAAGATTAATCTTAGGAGATCAGTTCAGCATTTGACATTTTGGTGGGTTATGAAGCCTTTTGCTTTCTTATGAAACTTCAAAGGGAAGCAGCATGACACAGAACCATGGGAATCCATGGGTTCAAGCCTCTCCTTAGTCCTATCCTGGCTCCCAGACCCTGAGCAAATTATTTAACCTCTCAGTGACCCCAGGGCAACAACAGAGTAGTAGAACACCGATGGGGCATGGCTAAAACCCAAAATAAATGGGGGTTTCAGGACTTTCTCCATACCATTGTCTACCTAATATTGGGGAGAAGGGGCTTGGATCCAAAAATATATGTCTCAAGCCATTATAATGAGGTGACTCAAAGAAATTTCTAGGCTTAGACCATTTCCAAATCAAGAGGCAAAGATTTTATTACTTTGCCACTTACTGACAGAATTAAGTTCCAAAAGGGAGTTTTAGCTGTTAAGAAGGGAAACAAAGTTCCCTAGCAAAATTTGCCATTAATAAGGGGGAAGACCATTAACAGACTAACTTCTAATGAACCACCCCTAAGGCAGGCAAAGCCCTTAGAGAATCTGCTGCCATAAGACAGGCAGTTCCTAAAGAACCTACCATTAGGATGCAGGCTAAAAGGAGGAGATTGTCCGCATGGCCCAGCTTAGACAACACAAGCAGAAATGGGCTTAAATGTCATGAAGACGGATTTAGATTAATTAAATAAATAAAAGGAATAACTTTGCTAAAGGCTGTGTGAAAGTACTGAAGATCAAGTTAAAGGCCCTACTATAAAACCCTGCTACAAACACTTCGGCCAGTATGACCAGACTTGGAGGGGTCTCAATTTTCTCTTGTGTAAAATGAGCCACTTAAACTAGACGACTTCTTACAATGAGGATCCAAACGCAACACCCCCTGAGCGTTCCTTCAGGCCCTAAAAAAGAAGATCCTATGATGAACGCTCCATTTTTCTTTCTTGGGCAGTATGTTTTATTCTATAGGAAAGCAGCAGAAGGAAGTGGGATCTAGTCTGATTGATTTAGTTAAGAGTGAAGGATTGAGGAACAAAAGGAAAATATGCTAGTCAACTTATTGAGCTTTATGACCATAAGAAAAATGACTTAATCATTCTTCCTAAATCACCAGTTTGTTATTTGCCCTTGGCTCTCACTATGACATCCTGGACATGATGCATGACATGAAAGTAAATTGGATTTAAGTGAGGGAGGAGTGTGCAAGATCATCAGTCTCACTTTCTCCGCCAGAACCATCAGAATCCAGTGGCCAGACTGGAGAAGACTCTGGATGCAGTGAGAAACCTTGACCTTAATTTAAGATCTTTCCCAGGTCTTAATTTGACTAAGGCAACACCCATTCAGTGATTAAGGTCAGGGAAGAGAAAGGAAGGTGCTCAAGGTTTCTGGCCAAAACAGAAACAAGTGCTGTTTATATTCACTTTGAGCCACCTGGTCCAAATATCTAAAAGCTGGAAAAATGAAGTACCTAGGACACATTTCCTTACCTTTCCAGAGAAAGAAGATGCTTCACTTGAGGGAGTTAAGTTGGCCAGAGCACTTTATCAATGAAGACTAAAGCACAAGAAGTGTTTAAAAAACAAATAAAAGGATCTCATTCAAGACAAGTACTGTCCTCAAAAAAGCAGCTCAGAAAGGGAGTTGGAGGAAGAGTCAGATCTCCTGGGTCAGCCCCACCAAATATAGAGAAGTAGAAGAAGGTCTCTCTGCATCAGAAACAGGCCCCCACCCCCAGGAGAATTTACAAGAGGGCAAAACATCCCACCCAGAAGAAGACAAAGATAGGCTACAATCTGAATCAAAGAAAGCATTACCAATATTGATAAGCTCATAGATCCAACAAATATTGGAATAGAAGTTCAATGAATTTGAGAATAGGAATTGTTTGATAACAGGAATACTGCGTCTATAATCACAAACAAAAATTTACATAGACTCTGCTATATAGGACAAAATCACAATAAAAATGTTATATAGTATTTAGCATAACAATAACTGCAAGGTACTAGTTTTCCTTATCACTGTTGAACACTGGAACAGAAATCCTTTTTATATAATATGATAAGATGAATTTTTATGTGTAACCAACATGGTTTATAGGTGTATCAAAACAGTTCTTAAGTTACTTTGGCTGACACTTTTTTTATTATTTGCAATGAAGCTTTAACTATTTCAGTCTCATCATGAATAATGTTAATGCAGAAAAAGGATTATCTAATAGTTATTTTCTATTGCAAGGCAAGCAGTTTTTGCCACTTAACTAAATACTGACTTTTGCCAAGAATAAAAATTTATCACTTTGCTTAATTTCCCATAAATCTGCCCAAAATTAGTAGTTTGTTAAACATCAAATACAATAGGAAAGTCAACATTCTGGCAGCCTTGTGGGAGAAGAAAGGAGCAATGTGTGCACATAAATTTAAAAGACTATATTAGAAGTACTTTTAATTTCACATTAAGCACTTAAGCAAAGAAATCTTCAGGTTAATAAATCATATTTTCTTTTTGAATAGGATGTCAAAGAAATAAAATCACAATAGCAATAAAGTATGCCAACATATGTAATTTCATAACACTTCTGGCTTCTCCCTATCTCCCAAGCATCCAAGTTAGTCTGCATTTATTAAGGACTTACCATGTGCCAGGTACTGGATTACACACTGAGAATACAAAAAAAGCAAAAAAATTCCACGACTGGATACATAAAGTAATCCAAGGGAGAAGCGATGACACTAAGGTTGGAAGCTAGGCTAACACCAAGAAAATGCTGTTTCCCCGAGCCAGTAACCGGAAGTTCTGCTGTACACTTGTTAAGTTTGCCTGCAGGACATCTTATCTGAGACATTCAAAAGGCAACTGTTGACACAGGATAGAAGACCAGGAAAGAGAGTAAGACAGAATACGTAGATATGAAAATCAGCAGCAGGGATGACAACCAAGCTCACCAGCAATTGTTGAGATCTGTCAGATCTGACTGACTAATCTCAGTCAGATTGACACAAGGCCTAGGATAGATACTGAGAAAGCCTTTATTTAAAAAAAAAATACTGACATGTTCTAAAGTCTCAGCTTCCAATAAAAATATTGTAAATATATAAAAATGGGGAGTACCCAGGAGTCCATAACACTATGATTAACCCATTATTTACCTGAAGCATGGTACTAATTGATGAGATCCTGGGTTGGCAGAAAAAGTCTGAAGGAAGCACTGATGATTGTAAAGCTCCCTGAGGCAGGTGGGAAGAGCACTGAGGGGGTCAGCTCAACCTTACAGTAGTAACCCCAGTGGAAGTCTTTGGAAATCCTAACTTACTGTAATCAGAAAAAGCCAAATCATGATATCAACACTCACCCCCACTCCCTCACAGTTTAAATTTCCTGTATAAATCTGCCCACAGCCTATGCCATCTTTGTTTTTAGGGGTTAGCCTGCCATGGAGTCTGTTTCCTCTTTCCCTTCCCCTTATTCATCTAGGCTTCTTTTTCTTTGTTATACCTAACTCTTTTAGGGTGCTAAATCCCTTTTAGGGTTAGCTCACCAATCAATGGTAATCCTTTTCTCTTGCTAATCCACTGGGGGTTAGTGTGCTAAACTGTTCTATGGATTTAACCTGACAGTCAATGGCATATTCCAGGGGTTAACTGTGACTTCCACTAGGAAACTTCTCTTTTCCACTGCCAAATAATAATCTTCCTACTGCTCTCCTGAATCTATTTCATAACTGCCACTCCTGGTATCTATTTTACCTCTTCATTTTGTCCATAACCTCTTAAAGGCGATCTTTGGCAGAGAATGCCATTGTGAATTTGTCACATGTACCTTGTGCCTCACCCCTCATGTTTCCAACTAGGAATTGCCACCTTGCCCCATCATTAATTGATATTATTTTATTTAATAAAACAACCACCATCTATGACAATATTTTATGAGAAATATCTATTTCATATTTCAACTATGAGTGGTAAGAGATCATCTTACTTCTTTATCTTAATACCTTTTCTATGCTCCAATTGTATCAATGCTTCTTACTCTCCTCCTGTCTTTCTGACTGATTCATGTTACAAAGCCATGTCCTTTGCTCTCTGAGCCCTTTGCTTCCTCAAGTTTCATATCAACCTAGCGCTAATTCAAGCCCTAATTTTTTTCTTGCCTGGATTCTTCATCAACTCCTCAACCCAATTCCATCTTCAATCAATGAAATTCTATGTATCTTGATTTTCAATCAATATGGCTGACTGATCAGAGAAAGAATCCTGAGCAACCATATAGTCAATCCAGCAAAAACCTGATATTCACACTAGATTTCATAATGATCAAGAAATCCAATGAGACACTATAGTAAGTGACTTCTACTACCCTAGAACTGAACCAAAAAAGTTACCCAGAAACCTATGGGCAATAGGAAAACGAGTCCACTAAGAAAGACAGAATCAGGGAAAACTAACAGTCATTATAAGAGACAAGACTGTTACGCCCAGAAGCAAACCCTTACTTCACCCCTGGGGGTAGGATAGAAAACCCCTTGTGTAAGCCTTTGAAGCTTTGGGAGGAACAGGGACCCCAGCCTTGTGGGATAGCACAGACCCAAAGTTCTTACATCCCTAACATATCATCTAAATACTTAAAGGAAAACTTAAATGAGTTGCAGGAAGAAATAGGCAGTAAAACTATAACAATGGGGCCTTCAATATGCTCTTTTCAGATCTAGAAAAATCTAACAAAAAAAAAAAATAAACAAGAATGAAGTGAAACTTAAATAGAATTTTAGAACAAGTTGATATAAAGACCTCTTGAGACTACTGAATGAGGATAGGAGTATACATATTCTCAGCTGTTTACCAAAGTTTACCATGCATTAGTATATTGAAACTCACAAAAATGCAGAAATATTAAATTCATTTTTATGTCCCACAATGAAACATTTCTTTAAGTTACCAACAAAAACTAGTCAAAAAAATACAGAAAGGTAATCTCCATTTAAAATAATTAACAACATGTATGATATTTGGGAGTCTACTTGACAAAGTACATACAAGCTCTACAAAACACTTATTACACAAATAAGTACAGATCTAAATAACTACAAAATTACAAAATGAATTACTTCTGGGCAGACCAAGCCAATACAATAAAATGACTAGTACCTAAATTATTATATGTTTTCAGAGCCATGCCAATCAAATTATTGCAGGATTACTTTATGTAACTAATAATAATAATAATAATAATAATAATAATAATAATAATAATAAATTTGGAAGAACAAAAAGTAAAGAATCTGAAGGGAAATAAGGGGGGAGGGGAAGGAAGTGATTAGGAAGGAGGTGTGATACTATTAAATCTCAAACTATACCATAAAGCAGTAATCATCATAACAATTCAGTACTGATTAGAAATAGGTTTGATCTGTACCAAAATAAATTGGGTAAACAATTAGAGTAAGGAAGAACTCATTTGACAAAAGTTATTGATAAAAATGGAAAACAGTCTGGTAGAAACTAAAGAGAGACTAAAACTTACATATCAAGATAAGGTCCAAATGAGTACATGACTTAAACATAAAGGTTGACATCATAAACAAACTAGAAGAGAAATTACCTATCAGAGTTCTGGAGAGGGGAGGGATTCAGCTAGGGCCCTCTGCAACAAAAACCCATTGAAGGGCAACAAAAGGGGCTACTAAAAGACAAGATGATCCTCTTAGTACTTCTTCCTGCTAGCATTCCCTAACCTATATAGTAATTCAGGCCTTCTCTCATTAATGGTCTTCCCAATGGCCCTCTTAGGTACCAAAAACCTAGTTTTTGTTGCAGTCTTATTCACCCCGTTAGTTCTACGTCACACCAATCTGATTAGCAAAGCTGACAAAAAAGGAAAATGCTGGAGTGGCTGCGGGAAAACATACATTAATGTGCTGCTAGTGTAGCTTTAAATATGTCCAGCTATTCTAAGAAACCCAGCAGGCAAGGCAAATAAAAATAAAACCCATTACAAATAAGTAGCCATGCAAAACAAATTTCTGCATTGTCCAAATCACAACAATATTATAAAAGAAAACTTTGGAAGATTTAAAAAGATTTACAATGACTAATTCTGATTCCAGAAATACAAATACACACACACACACACACACACACACACACACACACACACACACACACACACAAACACACATACACACTCAGATATTTACACTGTTGAGGTTCAAAGGAGATTCCAGAAGGTGGGGTTCCAGACTGGTGATTTGAGGATGTCTCAAAAGAATCTGTAATCTCAGACCCACCTTTAAGTCAAGAGGCATAGCTTATTATAATTGTTATTTTTCATTCTATATATTTACCACAAGGATTTTGTTCTTTTATTCTTTTTTCAAAAGGGGAAAGGGGCTTTGGCAAGAGGAAGAGAAGGTAGATTTTGTTTAATTTAATTTAAAAATATGTAACAATGCTGTTTAAGAATATCCATTCCTTGGCCTGTAACATTTATAAATCCTTCATACAAGAAGTATTGTCTTATTCTATAGATTCTCCTTGACTTTTGGTTTTTTTTAAACTTCAAGGCCCCTATAACTAAGATTCCTGACAAAGTTTTCAAGCCACAGATGCTGTGCTGCCACTCAGGCCCTTTACAATAAGATGCTTTTCTCTTAAAGTCTCTTGTTATCCAAGCAAAATTATATTAACTTTCAAGGAGAACCAAGAAGTTCACAGGTATAGTACCAATTAAGAAGAAAAATCACCAACTACCCAAAACCAATTACATAACTCCTCAGCAGGGAACTTTTTGCTTTAGCCAATTATACTTATTATTTTATAGTGTTGGTGGGGTGCAGCTTCTAGGGGAGATGTAGTGATAACCCTAAGATCCCCTAACCTTGGGAGTGCTATCGTTCTATAAACATTGCTGGCTGTCAGATTAACAATTGGTTTGTTGGTCAATAATCTCAAAACCCCTTGGCCTTGGGAGTGCAGTAGCTCCACAAACATTGCTGGCTGTTGGATAACAATCTGCTGGCTAGTGATAACAAAGTTTCTGAGACAATAATGAGGTGCATACCAGACCACTCTTCAAATATACCTGTAAATCATAATTTTATTATGTCACCTGTTTCTCTAACTTGTTCCTATAAATTTATCTTCTTGCTCTTGGTTCTTTGCTAAATTCTTTTATAACTTAGCCCACTATAATTGGGCTTTCAATTATAATAAGCTATACTTCTTGACTTAAAGATGGGTCTGAGATTACAAATTCTTTTGAGACATTCTCAAATTACCAGTCTGGAACCTCAACCTTCTGGAGTCTCCTTTGAACCCCAACAGTGTAATATAAAACAATTAGCTGCTAAAAGTAAAAGCATACAGTTTATTAGTGATATAATAAACTTTTTATCTAATTTAAACCTATTTCTCTCCAAGAATAAGGTATAATGGAAGCAATGCTCTCACCTCTCAGGGTAAAAGCTTGATATAATTATTCTTATATAATCTCTTCAATGAAGCATTTTTAACCACTGTCTGTTACTTCTTCAGATAAAAATAAACATCCAATCTTGCATATAAACATGCTCACATGATCTTTATCCTAAAAGCTCCTTCAAGACAAGATTGTTGCTATATGTGGCAAGAACTTTCTATCTCTGTGTACCATGTTGATCCTAATCGGGTCTTGAATCCTATAAATATTTGTAAAATGGAAAAAAAGGACACTCTTTAATTATTTTAGAGAATGACAGAATTTTAGAGTTCAAAAAGGTCCTCAGAAATCACCTAGTTTAAACCCCATTTCACTGATAAGAAAATAAGACTGATCCTGACCTGTCTGATACTGTCTCTTCACTTGGTTGGTTTAAAAATTTGTACTTTGTAACTTGAAAAACTCCATAGAAATGGAAGCTTTTATTATTATCCACAATAGCTCGACTATGTCACACTTTATAGTATATGGTTATAGAAATGTCCTCAGAGAGCCTTAAAAGAACCCTATAAACTGCGTGGTAAAAACTCTTCCAGAGGGAAATAAAGGCTAAAGAGTTTTGAGTTGCTGAACTTGATTCAACCAACTCAGGTAGAATCTTCTGAATCTAAGTCTACTTTCCTCCCATTATGTTCTCTCTAAAAGGTTAAAGAATTATTGAGAAAGGGAAAAGAAGAGGAAAGTGTCTTCAAAGGACAAGGCACCCAGGAAGCTGGAAACAGGTTGAGGAAGGAAGGCTTTGTTGCCTTCATACATTTAAAAGGCACATATTGAGAATATAAGGAAAATCATGGAATGCTAAAGTAAGAAAATTTGGGGGGGCCCATAAAGGGTAAATGTCTCATTATCTGATAAGGAAATCATAACTCAGAGAATTAAGATGTGGTAATTAGGTCTTCAAACTGACTCTAGAAAGTTCTATTTAAAAGTATAAGAATATTGTTCATAAAAGCTGGACCATAACAACTAAGAATATTAAAAAAAAACTAAACTCAAAGTATGATCAGAAGAAAAATATCAATACAATCCATATTAGTTATTATTATTATTATTATTATTATATCCTGATTATAACATCTGGTGATTCGAATAAATTTCTAAATTCTGCAGTTTTTTTCAGCTTTTCTTCCATTTTTTATCTCAATATTATTTATTTCCTCAACAGACTTCCCCCACTTAATTGGTTCATTCAGATCTCTTCTACAATATTTCCAATGACTTAAAACAGTTAATTTCTGAGGAGCAATGGGCTTATCAGAGCAATTGAATGAGACTGAAATAAATCAGAGCGCCTGAGTTCAATTGCCAACTCTTCCACTCACACTGAATTTACTGTGTAATCTAGATAAACTGTTTAAACGCTCTGAGCCTCAATTTCCTCAATGTAAAGCAGGGTTAATACTTGTACAAACTCCAATCTCACTAGAGGATCACAAGAATCAAAAAACTGATATGTGGAAAGGACTTTTGACTCCCTAACCTCAGACAGTTATTCTTTTTGGTGAACATGATTCCCTTTTTAGTTTTCTATTATAATAGCTTTTGGGCAGAAACTATTATCTGATCAGTTAGATTCACTACTAAAAAAAAAAAAAAACACACAAAGAACATATTATACACAAATGACAGCAAATTCATTAAGAGTAACTAAATATGGGGAAAGAAAAATTATCAATAGCAACAGTAAAATGACCTTAAAAGATATATTTACAAGAAGGAAAAACTCCACAAGGATTCTTAGAAACCTGGCAAAAGACATTCAAAAAAAAAAAAAAAAAAGTGAGGTGGAGAGTCCTAAATGAACTAAAATCAGTTATCTGCTCATTAATCATTAGAAAGGAATAAGAAAACTTTTTAAAAGGACAACTTCAAGGAAACTCATATCACTCAAGGTAGGAAAAAAGATTATCATCAAAGGAACAAAATAAGTGATCATAGTGGGGTTTACACAAACTATTCTTAAGACAATCTGTAATCAGGGAGGGAAAGAAAGAGGGAGGGAGGGAGGGCAGAAGGGAGGAAGGAAGGAAGGAAGGGAGGAAGGGAGGGAGGGAGGGAGGGAGGGAGGGAGGAAGGAAGGAAGGAAGGAAGGAAGGAAGGAAGGAAGGAAGGAAGGAAGGAAGGAAGGAAGGAAGGAAGGAAGGAAGGAAGGAAGGAAGGAAGGAAGGAAGGAAGGAAGGAAGGAAGGAAGGAAGGAAGGAAGGAAGGAAGGAAGGAAGGAAGGGAAGGAAAGGAGGCAGGGAGGGAGGGAGTAGAAGGAAGGAAAGAAAGAAGGAGTGGAAGGAAGGAAAGAAGGAAGGAAGGAAAGAAGGAAATTTTAGCATAAAAAATGCAAAAGGAAGGGGGATAAAGAAGACTATTCCAGTGTTCAAAAATTAAACAAAACCAAAACTCCCAAAATACCATCTAGTGACACCTTTACTAATATAAAAAAAATCTCTCACAGTGTTCTGGTCTGGTTATTAAAACACTTATAAACACATATAATTACAAAGTGGTTTGGTTTAGGCCCAAGTTGGCAAATAGAGTATTGAGGACTGGGGACAACTTAAGAGAATTAATAAAGGAATCAGTGAGGAATGATAAATGTGAAACTCATATTTTTGACCAAAAATAACAACTTAGACCAATTTTGCTGACTGTGATTAGGTACTACATGGAAAGAAGTCAAAGTTGACACCCTGGCTGGATTACTGATACTCTTTTGTAGAGCAGGCATATATATTTATTTTCAGGACTAGCTCCAAGATGTCCAGCACCATTAAAAAATCAAATCACCCAGAGCTTTCTTTTCCCCCATTTTATACACATTTATTACTTTTATTGAAACCATTTTCATTTTTATTTTTAATTTCTCTTAAAACTAGAAATATGAGGTAATAAATCATCTCATTCTGTATCCATCTACTTCTGAAGCATGCCCTTTCAAATGTCATTAATATACACTTCACAACACTCCATGACTTCATCTTGTTTCTGAGAGTGGAGGTTGGGAAATGTCATCGGTTATGACAACAAACCATATAATAAGGTTTGAAATATGCATTGATCAATCAAGCATTTATTCAGCTTTCACTTTGTGTCAGAGACTGTACTATATAGGCTTTTAGGATAGAGATACCAAGGGAAAAAGAAAGAAAAAAAGTCCCAACTTGGATGTTTGATTTTAGTTTTTACATCTGGGAAATGAATACAAGAAAATATAAATGCAAAAGAAACCAAGTTTTTCTACTGATTTTAGTGTTCATTAAAAAGAACACAATGTCTTATACAATGTAATATTTATTAAAGATTGTAAGGAAAATCTGGATAAAAGTCATCAAAATAAACCAGTTCTAAATGGTGTCTGTCCAGAAGAGAACAAAGCTCAATAGCATTGGAGAACAGCATTTCTAATGAAAGAGTCACCATAATGAGGAAAATCAGATCTGTTTTAGATTCTTTTTATTATTTCCCAAACAGAAAACAGTGCTTTAAAAACAAGAATAACATTGTCTATGATCTGTTCTGGCTTAGAATTTTTGGAATATAGAATATCAGCAAACTTGGTAATAAAGAGAATTTCTATAAAAGGAAATCCCATTTATCCAAAGACCTTCCTTATAAAATATGCTCCCAAGGGGGACAGGAGTTGGAAGAACATACCAGAAAAGATTTAGCTGAAAACTTTTGGGAAGAAAAACATTTATAACGGTGAGTAGATGTCAAGAGTCTCCTGGATAAGGAATTATGATGAATATGCTCTAATTCCTAATAGACACAGCCCCTTCCCAGCAATTTGTATTCAGAGATTCAGATTATTTTCTTGAATCCAGAATTATTCTTTGGCTACTGCCAGTCCCATAAACAAATCCACAAAAATTTATCACTTATCTGATGACTCTACATTCACAATAATGCCAAACTTACTTTTAAAAAATTGATATATTTTTCTAATTAAATTGAAGCTTTACAATAGAAATTTCCAAGAAGCTCTATGTCCTAACACTAATCATGACAGTACCTAACAATGATCATGATTTACTTTAGTTTTAAAATAATCTAAAGCCTTAGCAGGGGGATGCAAAGCAATTAAGTTCCCAACTCACTGAATTCTGTAATTTTTAACCTTCAAAATGCTTTTTATTTCACTAAAGACATAGCTATAGCACCGAAATAATTTTAAGATTTAAAATCCCCTAAATGTTTCTCCTATTAGTCAGAATTTCATTAAGGATTAAAATGGAGAGAGGAAGAAAAATCCAGAGTTCTGTTAAGCCAGATATCATTAACCATTTATTTATATATCAAGTATTTATTAAATAACTGCTATGTATAAAACAGCTAAAACATACATACACACACACAAAAGTCAAGAGAAATGTCTAATTAACAAAAAGCAATACCTTGAAAGGATAATAATAATACTCATGATCTTAGATGTCTATACAAAAAAAATGCATAGTATTAAGAAATATATAAAGTAAACAGGAGATATCAATACTAAACTGGACTAGACAGTATCACTGAGTCTTGGAGAATATGAACTTGTGACAATGGAGTACTAAAGTAGCTCTGTAAACCAAAAACAAATAGAATCCTCTAAAGAAATCAGTGAAACAAAGGGAGGAAACACACTGATATATTTTATTAATAATCAAGGAAAGAAATTTAAGTGCTGACAATCAATATATTACACACCACATAAACTAGAAGGAGAAAATGTGTGATAATTCTCTGAAATAGACCAAGAGTTAACACTAAGAAATGACTGATGCAGATTCAACTATCCAAACACCTGCTGGAAATGCCTCTCCTAAAAGCAAAGCAGCAAATATTTTTTATTCTTTAAGAGGTGAAAGAAGCAATGAGGAAAACTATTATTCTGGAACTAATTTCAGCCATAAAAATAATGGCTTACTTAATTAGAAATGTCAAAAATCTCAAGAGGCCATCTTTGAATTTGTAAGACAAAAAGAGAAAGCTAATTATAGTCAAAAGTACATCCTATATTCAGGGAGAATTTTTTTTTTACCCAAAAAGTTGAAAGAATATGTAAGACTTCCATGATCAATATTTTATAACTCACAAAAGATGAAATGCACTTGGGAACAAAATGGAAGAGCAGAGAAAGGAAGGTTAAAAGTGAGCTATCCAAAGAAACCAATTTTGCTACATAGGGAAGTTGCACTGTATAATGATAAAAGTCTTAGTCTTAGATTGCGGGGACCTAGGTGAAAATTCTGACTGTCCCTTATCAGATAAGCAACTTTAGGCTAGTTATTTTCCTTACTGCACAGTTTCTTCATCTATGACTTAGATGGAGCTCTAAATTCCTCTCTAATTGGAAAAATCCAAGAGTACCAACTTTGGTTTTTTTAAAAGATGAAAATAAATTCAGGTGATGGAATAGGAATTTAAAAATTACTTAGACTACAGCCTAGACCACATTGAGGCTTATGATAAATGCTAGAGATAATAGAAAGTCTGTGTAGGGGTACTCTTTTTCTTTTTAGAATTTTTTAAAATTTAGGATTCATGGAATCTGAATATCAAAGCAAACTGTTATTTTACTTTACTCTTCTTTTTTTGTCTTGTTTTCTTGCACTGCATGACTAACATGGAAATATATTCTGCATGCTAAAAATAGATTTAAATTGCTTTTGTGCATTATTGGGGAAATAGAAAATCTTTTAAATAAAACCAAGAAAAATTTTAAATTCCGCATTATTTTATTTTCAGTTCTTAATGCTCTCCCTCCTGATTCCCCTACCCATTAAGAAGACAAGAAGAACAAAAGAAGAGTGAGTGGATACATTTTTAACTATATCACAATTGTTGCTGTGAAGAAGACCCCAAGGCATCATGAAGTGCCATCTTGACTCCTGGGTGAGCTGGATTTTGGGGAAGTGGATTTGCACAATTGGTCCCACTCTCTCCTCCCGAGTCATCAAAGTCCAGGGACAAGACAGAAGCCATCTGGCAGTGGCCCCAAAAGCAAGAGACAGCCTTGGTGTCTCCAATGTCTGACCAAGCTCTAAGTGCTCCACAGCACCTGCTAATGACAACAGATTGTTCCCATCCACTCATTCCACGGGAGCAGGCAGCCCCCCAACTTCCCGGCAGGTTGGAGGCCCATCAGTCACCCCCAATGCCGTTTAATCCATCAGCTGAGATGGTCTGCTGGGATGCAGCTGGTGTAGGAGCCACAGGTGAGAGCAGGGTAGGCAGACTCCAAAGGTGGAGGAGCAAGACTGTATTTCTACATTATAGTTTTTGTTTGTCCTTCATTCCTGAAGAGGATCAGGGAGTGACACTGTGACATACAAGTGAATTGGATTTAAGTGAGGGAGGGCTGGGCCAGGACAACTGCCTCACTTTCCCCTCAGAGTCATCTAGAACCAGTGGCCAAATAGAGTTAAGACTTTTAAAGAAAAAATAGGCTTAGTGTTTGAGGTGGATGGGAAATTCTTTTTTTATGGAAAAAAGACAAAATTACTTACCTTTTATTTTGCTTCAGACTAAAACTAGTTTGACCTTTTTTTTTTTTTTAGACTAAGCTTATGATTTTTAGTCATATATATGGAAACTCCCAGAGAAAAATGCAAGTAAAGTAATAGGGTACCTAACTACCGGATTAGGAGACGCATACACCTTGTATCTCAGAGTACTAAAAGAACTTGAGCCACTGATGATGATTTATGAAAAATAAGAAACATGCTGCACAGAACTGGAAATAAGAAAATACAACCCATATTGTCAAAAAAGGAAAAATGTGTTCTTTAAATCATAAGTTAATGAACTTGACTTCAATTCTTAGCAAAATTCTATAAAGGAACTATTGATTGCTATGACCTAGAATGGGCTGACCAAGAACAAATCACACCAGTATAACTTCATGTCATTTTCTAGAATAACTGCAGTAGTGGATTGGGGAAACAAAAACAAAAAACAAGACAGGCATAACTTAATTGGATTTAGCATGACATGTGACAAAGTCTTCAACAAAATTATCACAGACAATATGGAAAAATATTTATTGAAAATAAAGTTGATTCAAAATTGATTAAATCCCTGAATCCAAAGGGTGATAATGATTGAAGGGAACTGTGTAGCTGAGGGCCAGAGTTCTGTAACACGGACGGAGATTATAAGGGCATTTACAACAACTCTCTAACTGACATGGCACTAACATAATAGAGCACCTACCATCTGGGATGTTAGCTTGGATGGGAATCGGGATCCAAAAAGTTCTCAATAAGCTATAATGGTGGGATAAATTTAAGACATTTAATGAGAAGTCCTACATATGAGTTCAAAAAAATCAAATGTATAAATGGGAAGTAGATAAAACCTGGCTAGACTAACCAGCTCTGGAAGGACAAGCTCAAAAGGAACAAGCAACAAGAGCTGACACTTTCTCAGGCTGCCTTCCAAAGCCAAGAACTGGAAGGGATCCTTAAGTACAGCCTTCTAGCTGGGCCAGGTCTGGAATCCTGCACTGATTTCAGGCTGCCATCCTACTAGGAGGGCACTAACAACTAACATGTGCCGTTGTGGGGTTAGCGCTAGCCTCCAAAGTGAGAATGTCTTCTTCTGATTGCACAGAGAACGGGCAGTGGCCGCTCTAGAAGTCTTGAGAGAAGCATATTCATGATCCTGGCATGTGTCCTGCTTAACAGACTGGTCTATTGTTTGAGAAATAGGAGTAAAGGGGAGACAATTCACAGTGAATACAGGTTCCCTACTTATTTGCCCTGTAAGAAAATGTGTCCTAACCCATTTCACTCTTTCTTTTCCCCTTCCTCCTTCCCTATCCAAACCAATGTAGCCTGCCAGGACTATGAAGTGGATATAACACAAATTCAATTCAAAGCAACACACATTTATTAAATACCTGCTATTTCCAAAGCACAGTGCTAAGTGCTGGGAACACCAGACAGCTGACCCGTGGGAAGAAGGAAACACGGGGACACTTCTTGCAATGTGGAAACGCGCAGAGGGGATGAGTCTCTGTTCCCTATTCCTCCATAAGAGAAGCCAATTTCCCCTTGTAAAGGACATTTATAAGTGAGGTGTTGTAAACCAAGATGTTCCTCAAAGGAAGTCTCCAAGCAGGAAGTATTGATCCAGCCTACCAAGTAATGGATGTTTCTTCTTTTCTGCTGTATTCTACCCCTGAGCTCTCTTTTTCTGCATCTTTCAGGTTGGGGCACAGAGTGCCAGTACCACCGCCCTTTGTGATGCCTGGCATACCACCAATATGATTGCTATGAGGTTCCACTTTCAGAAAAGATTTCCACTGAAGATGGAGTCTATCGATTTAAGCCACTGAGCTTACTACCTGCTGCCAAGCACGATTGCAAGAACAGGGAGTGCCGTAATTGCATCATTTCCTTTTTCCCAAAAATACTGAACCAGCAGATGGAGAAGCACTAAGGCACTAGGCCTCTCACACTATTCTTACAGTAAAGACGACAGGATATGGGCAATATAGTAGTAAAGTTAGGTGGATTTAGAACTGATTGAACGGCCAAGCCCAAATGGTAATCAAAAATCATCTTTCAGCAAAGTCTCTAGTGGAGTGCCCCTAGGATCCATGTCCACCTAATGCTATTTAACTATATTAAAGGCCTATACATGCTACACAAGGTAGGCTGAGAGCAGGGAAGGAAGGGGGCTATTTAACAAGCTAAAAAAGAAGGTCTGGATGAAAAAAGATCTTGACAGAGTAGAAAACTGAGTCAAATAATATGATTAAATTTAATAAAGATCAACATCAGGTTTGAAATTTACCTACAATTTCACAAGCACAAAATGGGGAAAGACATTACTAAAAAATAGTCAATCTAAAAAAAAACTCTATAGGGAAAAATTGGCCAAGCCCAGTAGAAAAGGTATGCTGCTGCTATAGATTGCACTAGATGGCCTATTTATCACTTGCAGTTATATAATTCATTATATTTCAGCATGACAGCCAAAAAAAAAGCAAATATGATTTCCATTTTCCATTAACCCAGGAATGGTGTATTGAATGGAGGAAGTAATGGTTCCGCTGAAGACTATGTCTAAATTAGTCTAAATTATTCCATTTAGTTTGGTGTATCCTATTTTGCAAAGACCACTAATATGCACAAGTATCCCAAATAGTATGACCAGGATATTTAGGGCTGCCAGGGTCATAACATAGGAAGACCAACTGAAGAAAATGCAGATACTTAACTTGGAAAAGAAAAGATTCAAGGGCAACATAATAGCTATATATAAGTATATGAAAGTTGTTATGAGGAAGAGATATTAGATTTGTCTGGCCAATTAGAAGTTACAGAAAAGCAGAAAAACTGCCCAATGAAGTTATCCAAAAGGATAGAGAAATGCTTCTAAAGGCCTGTCAAAAGTTCAACAACCATTTGTTGGCAATGCTGTAGAAAGGACTCTTGGCTGGACTAAGTTTGGACTATGTGAACTTTGAGGTCCGCTGTGAACTGAGACCCAGATTGTAGATCACCATATGACCCAACAGGGCCATATTCTATCACACTCTGCATTTGGTGCATATGTTGAGAGATCCCAGCACCAATTTTTTGGGCTCATTACAGGTTAGACCTCTTTTATCCCTTCCACTAACTCTGGGATCGATTCCAGAATCGATGATTCTTCCACACGCTGAAAAAATTCAGCCTAATAATGCCTTCTATATTATTCAATACATATAAGTATAGGCTAAGGGATGAGTTACTTCTTCAAGATTATAAATGAAATTTCAAGTTAATAAACAAGAGTAGTGACTTACCTATTACCTTATTTACATAATTTTTATACTATAGAAAGTTACTTAAAAATATATTTTTGTCTGTGTGTGATTTTTGTAATTAAAATGATACTGACCTTCAAATAAGCAACACTTTGTGTGGGGATTGTAATACAGCATATATCTATTTTTTAAAAAACTTTTCCAATTTCCAAGGGACCCATTTATAATCCTTCAAGTTAGAAATTTTTCAAATGCCTGTTACTCAGAGGCTAAACATCACCTCCCTTAATTGGAGATGCATATGTACTTACTACCAAAAAACTTCATTACAAAGAAAAGCTCTGGATGCTTTGTAAAGCAAGGTGTACCAGGATTTGATTATCTAAGCATAGGATTTAGAAGTGGAATGGTATTTAGTTATTTAACACCCTTCATTTTACAAATGAGAAAATCTAAGCCCAGAGAGATGAGTGACTTGACTCCAGTTACTCTTGGGAACAGAGAAATGTCAATTAAACACGTCTTCTGAATCCAAATCCAATGCTCTTTCCACAATACCAAGTTGCTCCAAGGATTTACCTGCAATCCAACTGGTGAATGAGAAAACCAGCTAGCTGTGTGACCCTGAGCAAGTTACCTAACTCCAATTGCCTCAGATGCCCATCCCTCCCCCCAAAAAAACCAGAATTCCTTATTAACTAGCATCTCTAAGGAAGAAATCTCGGAAAACATCTAATCTAGTTCAATTCCCTCCATTTTCAGTTGAGAAATCTGAGGTCCAGGAAGCTGACTTGACCAAGGTCATCAGGTAATTAGTTTCAGGGGGTGAAATGTACACTCTCCTCCAGGGCCGGCCGTGACTTTTCCACTGTACCAAAGTCTCTAGGTTCTAAATTGTAAAGACCTCAAATTACTTCTGAAGGCTGACACACCGCCCATCTCCTAGCAGACTGCAGATACAGAAGCAGACACACATTTTTTAAAACTCGGATTCCCTGGGGAAAATTTGTTTTGCTCGATTATGCGCATGCGCTACAATCTGGTCCCTAACCACTTTTCTGGCTTCTCCTCCATCACTGGTGATCATTGTCCTCCTCCCTTGTTCCTTGTTCACGTGACTACTTTGCAAATCCTCGCATTTTCACTGGTAGTCCTCAAGTGGCTGAAATTCTCATCTCCATCTTCTGGAATTTCCGGCTTCCTTGAAGTACCCTCTAAAATTCCACCTTTTAGCGGAAGCCTCTCCCAGACCCCGCAATTCTAGTGCCTTCCTTCTCCCTGCTGCTTCTTCCATTTGTCCTACACTAGCTTGTCTGTACGTGGCTCTGCGCCCCCTCTCTTCTCTCTGTGTGTGCCCTGGGCTTGGCCCAGGCCTGGTGCTTCATAAATGCTTGCTGACTGGACTTTAGGGAAGTACTTGAAAGGGAGAAGAAACATACTAGTGAACTAGAAAAGGAAAGGGATGTATTTAAATGGAGGAAAACATCTCAAAACAAAAAATGATTTTTTTTTAAGGTGGAGGTGGCAGGAGAGGAATAACATCCATCATCCTCAACAGACGACGCCCCAAGAGCTCACCCTGCTGAGAAAGGAGGGCAGGGCGGCTCGCGAGTCATTTGGGGGTCGGGGAGCGCCCACCCTGGACTCCCAGAAGGCGACGGCAGGGCAGGGATCACCTCCCGCGAAGGTTCCCCGTGGGAGATGTGGCTAGAGCACGGGAGGAGGGGGGGGGGGGGGAAGAGAGGGCTAGAGAGGGGCGGAGTCATGGCAGGGAAGGGCTGGGCTAACGCGAGAGACGGAAGGTGGGGCCCACGCGCTTCCGGGCGAGGCCCGGCCCTGAGAACGCGGGCCTCTGAAGCGCCAGAGAGAGGGAGAAACGCTCTCTGTTGCCAAGGAAATACAGCGCACGCGCAGTTCTAAACGACCCGCCCAAGGAATCCTGGGGAAGTAAGGAGCGCGAGAGGGCGGGTCGTACCTTTCAGTGCCTGGTGCATGCCCCCGATGCCGCTGTACAGTTCCAGCACCCGCAGCGGCTCCATAGCTCCGCCTTCTAACCTGCTCAGGCCCGGTCCCTCTGTGTCTCCTCCCCGAACCCCGCCGCCTTTCGGTTCCGGGGGAATTCCGTTTCGTGCCCCGCCCCCACTACCTGGGGAGCACGTGCAGGCCTCTGCTTTGGGGCGGAGTAAGACTAGGGACGCAAAGCATTGTGGGAAGCAAAGCTCTGGGAAGGGGGCGGAGCTCAGGACTCTGGGGCCATCCATCCACAGACAAGCATTTATTAAAAGCCCTCTGTATACTTAACATTCATTTAACTAACCCATCAGTTTTTATATATATGTATATGCAATCAAATACATGCAAAAGACAGAAACATGCCTTTTTAAAGAACTTTCCTAGTTGTTAGTGCTATCTTAAAAAACTTTGTTCAAAAGGACTCTTTTCCACGTCCCAAATGTTGAAGCCCCGCCGGGAAACCACATTGCCTGAGCAGCCATCCGCACAGCTACTCCCGAGTATTCAAAGCCCTGTGTGGTTACTGCATTTCTAGAGAAACTTTTACAGCCGAAGGAGGGAAGTAACGTTATCTTCCTCCCCTGGCTGCTGAATTTCCATCTTTTTCTCTGTTTCTGTCTTTTTTACGGCTTTACCTCTGACTCTGAAAACTAGAACCATCTAGATCTGCTCATTTGTCTCTAGAACTTTATTCCAAATTACGTTTTCCTTAGCTTAGTGTAGCCATGTTCTTGCTCCTCTCTTCTCCAAACCGTACTCAAATTAAGCCTAAAAAGCTTCCTGTGGATTCCTGTAGTAAGTCATTATGTCATTATGGACACAGCTGTGACTGCTTACAGACTTTCAAATCCTATTTATTTATAATAGTTTTACTCTCGTTTGAGCTTTAGACAAACTTTTGTAAATCTTGTTTTCATTTCTCTTCCCTCTATTACAAAAGTAGGAGGAGGAGGAAAGTAGATACTTTTGACCAGAATAAAATTTTTCTTTTTTCTTAACAAAAACCTGCATAAAAGATAGCTAAATTCCTAATAAAATGACGACTATCGTGTCACAGCTTCTCCATTCTCTCCCCCCAAACTACAGCTAGTATTTCACCCAAAAAACCATTTATTAGGCAATTCCTATGTGCTAGACAAAAATGAGACGGTCCCTGCCTTCGAGAAGCTTTGCTCTAGGCCAGTGCTCCTCCCACTTTTTAAATGGGGGTCAGTTCTCTGTCCCTCAGACTGTGGGAGGGCGGACCCTCCCCCTCTGGCTCCGCCCCTCAGCCCATTTGCCAGAACCGGCGGCCGCATCATCTCGTTGGAGAACCCCTGCTTTAGGCAATCCTTTCAAACATATATCGGGACCTGATTTGGAATTTGAGAGCTCGGTTTTGATAAAGACCAAATTTTGGAGTCTGTCCCTTTAGAGGAGTGAGAGCGCTAATGAAAGACCTCCTATTCGCACTATGGCAAAGTGTCTCTTGCCATGCATGTAACGACAGACGGGGGCTGCTGTCCTTGGTATGCCTCTTCTGCCTTGTCTCTTGCTCTAGAGAGGCAGCTGTTTAATGATTTTGAGACAAGGAAGGTTTTTCTCTCCCAAAAAACTAAAACAGACCTTTATGGCCTATCTTCTCCGGAAAAAGAAAAAAATGGCCAGAATAGAAGATTGCTTTCTGTTTTTGTTTTTCTCTGGAGATGCAAGTTTAATGGAAGTTTCTGCTGAGTTGTTTTTAACCAACGAAAATATTTTTTTCTATCCCATGTCTCTCTTAAAGAAAAAAAAAAAAAAAACACCCCTTAGTAGTCAATCAAAACAGATTCCCTAATTGATCATATCCCAAAATATATCTCATTGTGCGCCTAAGTCTATCATTTCTCTGTCACAAAGTGAATGAGTCCTCTGGAATCCTGGCTGGTCACTGAATTGTCTGGAGTCCTTAAGTCTTTATGCCGTTGGCATTAAATCATTCTCCTGGCTCTGTGTGCTGTGCTAAAGATCACTAAGTAGTATGTGTCCCCTTTGACCCAGTGATTCACGACCAGGCCTATTCCCCAGAGATTGAAAAAAGAGGAAAAGGACCCATATGCATAAAAATATTTACAGCAGCTCTTTTGTGGTGGCAAATAACTGGAAACACAAAGGGTGTGCCCATTAGCTGGGGAATGGCCAAATTGTGGCATATGAACCTAACAGAATATTATTTATTGTACTACAACAAATTATGAAGGAGGTAGTTTCAGAGAAACTCAGGAAAACCTCCAGGAGCCCCACTGAGTTCTGTGGCCATAAGGAGGGAGAGGAAAGAAGCAGGATGGAGATGCGTGTAATTGAGGAGCATCAGGGCAAGTGGGAAGCTGTCAGAGACCCGGAGCAGCTAGAGGACTCCACAAACACCCGGAGTCCCCGAACAGCAACTCTTTCTGCATAGGATTTCAAAAGAAAGTAGCTAGCCCTCTCCAAGTCCTGGGCTCATTTCCCAAATTTCTCTGAGGTAAGTAGATTAGTGAACTCATTTAAGAATGTGTGCTAATGACACTTGTATTACTTCACCAATTGTTTCTGTCCTGATTAAATGTTTTAAATGTCTCAGTGCTATTCCTTGCCCAATTTTGTTGGCCTGGTGACCAACTGAATACCTATGTCTGAACTTCCACCCAAAATTCCTTGTTTTTGAACTGCCTGGAGGCAAATAAACCAATAAGTTACATGAAGAGTCCCCCATAAGTTGAATCTTAGTGTCTGAAGTTCCAGAGGTGATGGAAGCAAAAATAACATGGGGAGAGAGATAAATAAAACTTTATTAGAGCTCAGAATATAGCTATTTATCACTAATTTATCACATTTAATCACTAGACAATAAGCAGCAAATACCAACAGTGTGCCCTCAACTAAAATAGATGGATAGTATGAAGTGGGGAAAAGTAGAAGACAAAGTCCCTTGATTTAAAAAGCTTAGAATCTTTTGAAAGAGGTAAAACACATCTTCAAGACAATACAAGACAGTATTTGATCCTTGCCTCCACGTCTCTATCAGTATATCAATAAAGCTAAGTACAATAACTTAAAATTGACTTTACTGTTTTCTTCACGTTTTTCAAAGAAAACTCAGAAAAGCATTTAGTTTCTGTGAATACCTCTAATCCACTCCAGATGGTTTGTCAGGTGTTTTGTAGGTTTCTGTAGAGAAAATTTTTTTTTAAGTTTAATACATGTAAAAGATAAGGAAGGTGAATTTTCATTCAATTGCACCATCTTTTCTTGAAGATTGTCATTCAGATCTTTCAGGCTGTTCCATAAATTGTACTAACGTGAATATTGTCCTGAGCTAGGTCTTTTTTAAGAGACAGCACGGTGTAATGGAACAAGCACTGAAATAGAATTAGAGGACCTGGTTTCAAATCTCCCACTACTGACTATAAGCATGCCTACAGAACTTACTTAACCTGCCCGGCCTTGTCTGTAAAAATGAGGGAGTTGGAACAGATCATCTCTAAACTTTCCCGCCTATGATCATTCCTACAAATCATGATCTCCATGATTAATATTGACTTTGGCGACAGATTACCAGTAGATACAATATTATAATTTATCCTTAATCTGTCGTTTGGTTATTTGGCAAATTTTGAAGTTTGAAAAAAAATAATCAGAAAAAGAAAGACCAAAAAAATGCAAGAAAAAGGAAGTCTTATTGTCCAGTGACTACAGTCTTTCATTAGAGACGATGGTTATCTTATTTGTAATATATCAACAGCAGAAAAGAAACAGGAAGCCTTAGCTGTGTCCTGTTTCTAATATCATAGGCAACATTTAAACAGAAAAAGAACAGATGGAAAATTATATATAACATTCTTAGAGAATATCAATAAAAATGTTTTCTGTAGTAAACTGTTTTCTTATGATTTCTTCTGTACAAATCATATTATCCCAGAAAAGGATAAATGTAAAATAAACACTAGAACTCAAAAGGAAATGTGAAATTCAAGTTTTCTGTTGAAACAAGCCACATTACTTCCTCTTATATGTTGGCAAATTGTATGGTTCCTGGTCACAGATTTTTATATTTGTATTTTACTTAATGGAGTTCTCCCTGAAATGAGAGTATTCTCATTAAGTGATGCTTCTGCAAGTGATTTTTTAGTTACAATCAAAATAGCCTTTTGTCTTTTTTATGTAATCTTATAGAATCAAAGCTGGAGGGAGCTTTTAGAAGCCATAAAATTCATTCCTCTTCCTTTTCTAGATGAAGAAACTGAGTCCCCAAAAGCTAAGTTATTTGTCCAAGATCACACATCTAATCAATGACAGAGCTGGTACTAGAATATAAGCTAGGTATGTTGACAACTATTCTAGTAGTCCTCTTCTTTAGGCTACAATGTCTTCTCATCACAAACTATCCTCAAATAAACATGGTAGGCAGACTTAATAGTCATCGTGACTATAGACCCTCCATAGTTGGGAAAATGATCTTGTTGAATTTCTGTTCCTTTTATCCTTTTATCAGCTTCAGCAACAACAGGAGGTCACTTCTTCAGCAGAAGAGGATATAATTTGTTATTATTTGGAGCAAAGACAACTTTGCCCAGAAATTTGCAAACTATGAGGCTGACCACACACTAAATGTTAGAATTAGCTCCTTAAAGGTGAGCCGGTTGTGAGTCTGAATCTCCAAATGCCTTCTAAAATCCTCTGCTACATGACTAAGACTGGACAAAATTGATAAAGTTTCTCAGTTTTACTCCTAGACAGACAGTAACTGAAAGTGGAGAAGAATTAACCTCAATGAGCAGTGCTTTAGAATTTTTGTTACTAGGAGCCAGAGATGATCTAAGCTAAGGAAGGAATCTGTTATAACCAGATTGGTCACAGGTTGATGAATATTTTTGACCACAATGCCTTTCAAAGACCATCTACTTAAGTTTCAGAAAGATTGCAATCTGTATCAATGGAGTCTCCAAAGCAGGAAAAGAAATCATAGACCCTTAATATTTGAAGAATTTTGCCTAACTGCTGTTCAAAAAGCTATACTGCCTTGCCACAGTATAACTAAATTAATGTTTAAGAAATATAACTTAGTGAGAAAAATCATCAACCTCATGACAGAATAAAGAACTAATTTCTTACATGATTTTCAAAAACTTTTTTTAACTAAAGATTATAAGTAGTTTCAAAGTAAGAAGTACGCATAAGTTCCCATATTTTCCCCCATTCTATCAAAAGAAATCTGGGGAAATGGACATGGGAGAAAAGGAAACAGAAGCTAACAAAAAGAAATCTGGTATCTTAAATTCCTGATTATTCCTTTGCCCCTACTTCCCTAGTGAGTCATATGAACACCCAAAGCTGTTACCTAGACAACCAAATTATTATAGAGTGAGCCACAAACATACCAGAAAAAGGAAATCACCAACATAGCCAACATCACTTCCCCTTTTGGCAAAGTTTTAAAAGACCAGGGGGAAAAATAATAATGGGAAAGTCATCCTTTTAGTCTTCCTAATTAAAAAGGCTCAATAACTGCACTACTATGGACCATTTACATTGAATCCAAAGTTAATAAAAGGAACAAAAATGTTAAGGCTTTGTATTTGTTCTATGTCTTATTATTGTCGAGTCTATACTTATTTAGAATGATCTGAAGTGAACTTGTTTAACTCTGTATGTTTTTAAACATGAATAAAGGAAAAATACCTATTTATTCAACAAAGTAGGAAAAAAAAAATCTTTTAATCTGGATCTGTGACTTCTTTGGAACTCCCAGTATGGAAATGGCTTCCACCAACGCTGATCTGCCACTAAGGGGCAAAATGACCGGGGCATGGATTTACAGCTTTCCTGTGTCAAAGGCAACATTTGGACATAAACTCTCTAATGGAAAAGCTTATCCTTATCCTAGCTCTCCAAAAGAAGCAGAATGTTAGTTAAGGATATTTGATTTTACATTAGAAAATGAAAGCAAGTAATCAGAAGAAGAAATAGTGATATCTGCCTCTCCATTCATATTCATGAGTACATATAATAGGTGCACTGTTCTAGTTATTTCCTGACTCTAAGGAGTTTGCTAGACAAAAACCCTGGAGAGGTCTGTGGATAGACCTCCAGTAGACTAAGGCAGAGGAATCTTCCCCAGGATCGCACAGATAGTCCTGAGTGGCGGAGGTCATATTTGACCTCAGGCACACCTGACCTGAGTCAGCTCGTTGCCTCCTAGGCACAAACCTGGGATCTCCGATTTCTACTCATATTTGGGACTTATTCCGCTACATTCACTCCACATCTTCTAGAACTAACAATGAATGGTTTCTGGGTTGGTTTCCATCTAAGGTCATAGTAAGTTTAAAACAAACCCCATAGGGAAGCATTAAACATAGACCATGGTGAACTTCAATTGCCTCCAAAAATGGAGGTAGAAAAGGAGGCTCTAATCCCAGGAATCACTGAATAACTTCAGACAGAAAATATACTATATTTTAATAATGGAATCGGGCCAGCACATCATAACTATATTTATACAAAGTTCCAAGCACTTTGAGGAGTTTTTTTTTGAACTCTCAAACTTAGTGGGGACCCATATTAATAACTTCTACCCTTTAACATTTCTCTGCCTTCCATTTCCCAAAGGAGAAACTCTGATTTGCCAAAGGTAACATAACAAACAAAATCTTGTCAGGAAAGTGTCATGATTTTGTAATTTAATCTATGATCTATCTTAAACTGGAGAAAACTTAAAAAAAAAAAAAAAACAGGCCTCAAGGAGAGAGTCGTAGGCAGTAATTATTCTGCAGGCCTTAAAATGTATTTTCATTTCATTTTCTTGTCATTACCCATTATGGAGTAGTGAAAGGGATATTAGCCTGCTCTTTGGTTCCTGGGATCTGGGTTTTTGCCAGTTTTTGTTTGCCTTCTAACTAAGGAACATTTGAAGGCAGATTCTTTGGCTCTGGTTGTCTTATTTGCAAAATTATTTAGTTGAACTAGATCAAGGATTGTCCTTTGACAACCAAGGGGTATGTGAATAGATTTCCAGAAGTTCCTTTATTTCAATATAAATGGTTTCTTTTGTGATTCTATAAACATTATTATATGGAACTAAAGTAGTATTTTCAGAATGAACCCCAAACCTACACCAGAAGGCCTACAGGTATCATAATACAAAAAAAAAAAAAAAAAAAAAAAAAAAAAAAAGATTAAGAACCCCTGGTCTAAGTAATTCCTGAATTCACTCTCATCTTTATAGTTCTGGAAATCATTATTTGCCCAAAAAACAGGTTTATTCCTCAGATCACAGAAGTTAAGTATTAAAAGAAATAAAATTTAAATATAGCACCCTAAAGAAAACCCAGTTTGTTTATTATATTAACAAAAAGAGGGGTTGAAAGTGATCCTAAGGGCATTAAAAAAAAAAACTTATTTCATGCTTGGAATTATGGTTTGGAAATAAAATTTGACACATAGAATTATCACCATTCTTACCTCCCAATTGTTTGAACTCAAACCTGTCATTCTAACATGTGTTAACCTCAGTCTACTTCTCCACCTTTTACTGGAAAATCTAAATCGTTAATTTGTTTTTATATATTGTTATGTACATTGCACTTTCTCATCTTATGTATATATCAGATGAAATATCTGTACTGCTTACCTGCCTTTAGGTTCCCATGGCTCCAATGATCAGTTTGAAGATGTGAGCTTGAGCAGGTATTAATAGTAATTTCACCATTCCAAGCCCTTCAAGCAGAATCTCTGTCTCTCTAAATTATGGCATAATATGAGATCTCCTGAGCCAACAAGGAAATGCTGTCCAATGAAGAGCAGAGCTTACCATTTACTAATTCTTTGTTTACTTATTCCTTGGTTATTTATTATTAGCTTTATGAATTTGGGCAAATTGCTTAATGTCACTGGTCCTCAGTTTACTTATTTGTAAAATAGAATTGATAAGCCAAAATCCAAAGGAAAAATCATTCATCACACATTACAAAGGTTTGCCATTTTATTACATGAAATAACTCATGGACTTAATCAACTACAACTAAGCCAGACAGAGTCAAGTGATTAAGCAACTTGCTTTTGGGAAGAAAAGATGTTATAGTTCAGAGGAAAGAGAGAGAAATAAAGGCAGGATCTAGGGAGTGACAATGATGTGCAATGAGATATCCAGACTGTCTTAAAGATGTTAACAAGAAAATCTAGAAAAACTGACCTGATTGATTGATAATAGGACCAAGATGGGCTCATTTGAGCAATTCCTGAGAATAATCTGGTTTAGAGTTCCCATCACTTACTATAGAATCCAGCTGAACACCTTATCATTCTTCAAACATGACACTCCATTTCTTTTCTCCATGTCTTCATACAGGCTTTCCTCCAAGCACTCTCTCCTTAGCTTTGTCTCATGGAATCCCGAGTGCTTTTCAAAGCTCAGCTCATGATCTTCCACACGAGGCCCTTCCAGATTATCTATTTCAACTCTCCCTAAATTACATTGTCAGTATTTTGAATGGAACCCTGATCTAAAGGATGAACCATATGGTTCAGATCAATGCCACCTGCATGAGAGGGCAAACACATAGAGAGAAGAGCTCTGGTCTTGTCAGTCTCCTGGCTGAGTGACTTTGATCAAAGGAAACCACTTAATTTCAAAGTTCTCTATGCGGTACCTCAAAAAAGTTATATTTGCCTAGTTTCTTTAACTATAAAATGAAAGATGAAATGAAATACTTGTAAATCACTTACAGTGCTTGGCACATAATTAGCAATATATAATTCCTAACTATTATTAATATTATTATTTATGAGATCACAGGTACAGTCTCCATCCCTAGATATGCACACGTTTGGTTCATCTTTGTATTTGTAGGACCTAGCATAGTACTTGATAAATAATGGTGCTCCATAAGTGTTTGTTGAAATTATACCATAAGATTATAATGGATCACTATTGCACTGTAAGAAATTACAAAGAGAGAATGAATAATAATATTAGTGGTAATGGTATCAATAGTTATTAGTATTTACATAACATTTTAAGGCTTGCAAGGTTCTTTACATATGTTATCTCAGTTAATCCATACAGTGAAAGCATATTTGTTGTTATTCAATCATTGTTAGTCATGTCCCTCTCTTCCTGCCATCATTTGAGACTTTTGTCAAGTGGTTTGCCATTTCCTTCTCCAGCTCATTTGACTCAGTCACACACCTTGGAAGTACCTGAGACATGTGAGGTAGCTATTATTTTTCCCATTTTACAGATAAGGAATCTGAAGTTAAAATAAGCTGTGTACAAACAGATACAGACTGAAATAAGAACAAGGAGAACAATTTCTATAATAACAGCAACACTATAAAGACAAACAGCTTTGAAAAACTTAACTCTGATCAATACAATGACCACCATGTTTCTAGAGGACTGGTAAAACATTCTATCTACCTCATAATAGAAAGGCAATAAACTACGGATGCAAAATGAGACCTATAGGTTTGGACATGGATAATTGGAAATTTCTTTTGCTTGGCTATAAAGTTTTTTACAAGGTTGTTTGTTGTTGTTATTGTTTTTTTTTTTTTTTTCCTTTTCCCCAATGGGAGTCCTGGTAAGGGAGAAAAAAAAATTGTTAACTGAAATGATGCAATTTTTAAAAGTATATACCATGAAGTTTTTAAAAGTTTTTTTTTCCTTGATGAAAATTATCCTTGGTCTATTTTTTTAAATTGTGTATTTATCAAAGTGCTTTACAAACTCTATAGCATGCATCATATTTCTCATATCACTCCACTGAGATAATTTAAATAAATGATATTTGTTGGTTTTACAGCTTAGTTTAACAATAAAATTCCATAAGAACCTGGATAATTGGTCCAGGAAATGGAAGAGTTAATACCTTTGTAGAAATCTAAAAGCATTTTCCATTGCTGAGAATTCAAATCTGGAACATAAATTTTAAAAATTGATTCCATATTATTGATTATTATCCTGTTTTTTTTCCTCTGGCATATTTTCCAAGAATTTGGTCTTCTATTTATTAATTAATGCATCAATAAATCACATTGATTGAATACTTACTATGTTCTAGGCACTAAGGATACACATACAAATCATTTCTATATTCAACATTACTGGGATGAGTGCTGGTCTGTGTTCCATAAGCTTTAAGAAATACTGTTAGGGGCAGCTAGGTGGCGCAGTGAGTAGAGCACCAGCCCTGAATCAGTCAGGAGAACCTGAGTTCAAATTTGACCTCAGACACTTAACAAGTCCTGTGTTACCCTGTGTGTGTGTGACCCTGGGCAAGTCATTTAACTCCAAATATTCCAGCCAAAAAAAATTACTGTGAAAAACAGAAGAGATACTAAAGAAATGACAAATGATATTCTCCTTTCAAAAAGAATGAAGATAACAGAGCCTATGAGCGCCAGACTACTGAGCTCTTTCAGGGGAAGGGATGGCAGATAAGTTTATTCTCCCAAGAAACTTCACATTTTCCTTTCACAGATTCAACCTATTGTTCCTGATAATATAAAATAATTAATTATTCTTTCACGTGATAGCCTTCCAAATATTTGAAGATAGTACTTTTTCCTACCAATTTCTTCTTCTCCTTCTCCTTCTCCTTCTCCTTCTCCTTCTCCTTCTCCTTCTCCTTCTCCTTCTCCTTCTCCTTCTCCTTCTCCTTCTCCTTCTCCTTCTCCTTCTCCTTCTCCTTCTCCTTCTCCTTCTCCTTCTTCTTCTTCTTCTTCTTCTTCTCTAAGCAAAGTTGCTTCACTTGATTCTCATAAAGCACATACTTGAGGCTCTTCACTGTGCTTACTGTGACTCTCTAGAATATCAAAGTCTTTGCTTTGATATTGCGCCCATAATGAACAGGATGATCTGGATGTCATTTTACATGGACAGAGGAATATTGACTTCTCTAGTCCTGAACATCATGCTTATCTTGAGACAGTCCAAGGTCACATTAACTTTTTTAGTTATGATATCACACTACTGATTCCTATTAGGTTTCCGATTCACTCACAGCCTAGATCTATTTCAAATGAACAGCTGTCTATACCTCCCTGCTTTGTAGTTGTGACATTCATTTTTTTCCAAGTATAAGAATTTGGATTTATTTCATCTCGTTCATCTTGGCCCACTGTTCTACTCTATCCAGAATTATTTTTTAATCCTGTCACTTACCCTGGGTGTTAGCTCTCTCTCCTAGTTTTGTGTCATATGCAAATTTCACAAGCATTTCTTTTTCCAAGTCATTGATTAAATATTAAACAGCAAAGGGAAGAGGATGGATCCTTAACACACTCAAATGCAGAATCACTTCCAAAACATTATTAAATCATCAATGATTATTCTTTGGGTCTTGCCATTTAATCAAGTCTTAATCTGCCTACTAAACTTACATTTCTCTTTCTCTCTCACTCCCTCTTCCTTCTTCTATCATCCCTCCTCCTCTTCCACAAATATATCATTAAATATTATATCAAATGCTTTATTATAACCTAGGCACATTTTATCTCCTGACTATCTCCAATCTACCAGCATAGCAACCTTATCACAAAAAGAACTGCAGTTAATATGGCCTGACCAATTCTTCTTTTTAATGGAAAGACATTTATCAAGTCCCTACTATGTGCCAAGTCTTGTGGTCAAAAGTATGACACATTTTTGACAAGTCACACTAGTTCTTGGTGACCACTGTTTTTTATATACCACAAATAAGTTGGATAACAAAGTCAGACCATCAAAATTCTTAGACTAGAACACTGGGCCAAATCTAATAAAATATAATTGAAAAGGTTTAACTGTAAAGTCTTCCACATATTTTTTAAAATCAACTCTGAAAATACAAAATGGAAGAGATATACTAAGAAAATAGTTCATATGACAAAAGATCTTTTTTTTAAATACAGTTGAGTTCTACATGAGTCAACATTATAGGTTGTGGCAACTCCTATTATTTAGCTGCATTAAGATGGACAAAGGATCCAGGACTAGAGAAGTGATAACCCTTTAATAATTAGGCCACGTCTGGAAAACTAGGTTCATTCCAAGGTAATCTACTTTAGTAAAGACTAGAATCTTCAGGAAAGAATCCAAGAAGGGGAAAAAGGTTATTGAAGAAATTGGAGATCATGACACATGAGGATCATGTATAGGCACCCATCATGGCATGCATATTATACTAGGGAACACGTGGGGGCCAGGGAAAGGGAGAGAGAGAAGGGCTCTGTTAATACACAAGAAGGATAAAACTCATTCTACTTGGTGCTAGAGGGCAGATCTAGCAATGGTAGATGGAAGTTTCAAAGAGCAAATTTGGGCTTGATGTCAGGAAACATTTCCTGACAATCAGAGTTCTCAAAAACTGTAATGTATTTCCTTTTAAAATAATATTTTCTCACTTACTGGAAAGACTCAAGCAAATGCTACATGGTCCCTTATTGGGTTTGTTAAAGAGGGATTCTTGGACAGATATGGTTTGGTGAAATGTCCTTCCATGTCCCTTTCAACTTTAGGTTTTGGTATTTCTGTGCTTGCCTTCTAAAGGACAGACCTGGTGTTTGTAAATTGTGTGTGTGTGTGTGTGTGTGTGTGTGTGTGTGTGTGTGTGTGTACAGGAACTCAACAATCATTCCTTGGTTATTTTTATTTTGTTTTTATTTTTTTTACCGGTGTTTTTTATTCTTAAACTTATTCCAAATTATACAACTATAGGCCCCTCAGGTCTTTAACTATTCCATTTTTCCTGTACTTCACCCTGCTATGAAAACTAAAAATCAAAAACCTCTTCATCCACAGACTCCCTTAAAAGGCCCCCCAAATGAAACCGATGCTGCTGCCAAGCCTCTTTAGAATCTCTGCCTCTGCCTCATATTGAAGGATTCTGGGGGAAGGGGTACAGAGAGTAATGGATGTCATGACTCACTGTGTGTTTCAAGCTTTGCCAGCCACAAAATTTAAAACAGAAGAGAATGATTTTTTTTAAATTACAGAAATGTTGATCATGCAGGGAAGTCTACAGCACAGAGATTAACATTATTAAAACTACATGACCCATGCTGTGTGCAAAAGGATGTCCAATTCAACTGTCCCCTGGGTAGCACATTATAGGCCCCTTCCCCCCCTCACCTCAGCCCTCCATCATGCCATGATTTCTATAATAAAGCCTGGAGAGTTATCCAGAAGAAATCAGCATTAATACAAGACACTGCCAAGGAAATTAGGATCCTTTTTCTAGTTCTTGTTTTTCCTCTTGAAAGGAAGAATCAATATTGAAATTCTCCACTATAGTTTTCTGTATTGTCTATCCACACTCATTTTGTTTAAGCACTTACCATGTGATTGGGGATCCCCCTTTGTCCTTTACACTTTTTTCTTACAAATGAAAATTTCTGATAATCACCAAACAAATTTTCTGGAGCAAGGAGCCAATGTGGAGCCTGAAAAGAAGTTTAAAAAAAAAAGTAAAGAAATATCCTTTAGGATCCTTTAATATTTTTTATTGTCCAAGCCCTGAGAAACAAATCTCTCTGCAATGGATATATTGATCCTAATTCTTACTTGCTAGGGGGAAAATTAGGTAACTTATTAAATTAATGCTTCAGTGATATATGGTAACAAATCTAAATAATGTACTAAGCACTTTAAATGCCATTGTTATATTAGAAAACTGAAGGAAGAAAACCACAGGGAGAAAACGATTAAAGTCACAACATCCCATACTTTTAAAAAACGTAATTGCTTTTTCTATCTTTAACAATCTATAGGAATTACTGATCTTTCACTCGACTCACCACCAACCTTCTTTCACCATAGAGTACTTGTTCTATTGACCGCTAAATCTCAGTATCTGGGCCAGAAGATAAATGGAAATTCCTCCAAGAAGTGGCAACTCTGAAAGATGTCCTGGTGAAATGGGTCTGTCCTTCCCTGTGCACTTTAAAAAATCCAAAGCAAAAAACTACAGTCTAGCACAGTTGCCAAGGACACTGATTTTGAAATGAAAATCATACTGTGTGTGTGGGTAGCATGAGTCAATGAAACAATTTCCTTAGTGATAACAGTTGCCTCAGCTACATAGATTACTAAGAATTCTCAGTTGTAGGCAGGCATTTTGATGGTTTTTCTAAACCCCACTAGTCATTTCCTTTACTCAATTGCTAACTCTTCTTCCAGGATACAGTCTTGTGGCTGTTTTGTGTGGTAACCCAGCAACAGTTACATATGGTATATTTTATGAAAATGGATGGGGTAATAAAAATTGGATTTTTATTTCTCTCCTATTAAAACTCACTGTTATTACATTAAGATTATCTAACTTGATGAAGTTGTTATGAAGTAGATAATAATAGTCTTTTGTGAGAAGCACAATGGGTCTAGCTAAAGAAAATATGATTTAATAGAGCTTGGACAGATGTTAGGAGATAGTGGAAGATAGAGGAATCTGGCATGCGATGGTGCACAGGGTCACAGAGAGAAAGACATGACTAAATAACGACAGATAATTTAATAGAGAATAGGAATCTAGATTGAGAGTCAGAAAGGACATTTAAGGCCATCTAGTCCAATCCTCTCGTTTTTCAGATGAGGAGCTGGGGCTCCAAGAAGTTAAAAGATTTGCTCAAATTGCCACATGTGATAAATGGCAGATGTGAGATAGAACCTACCATACCATACTTCCCTGAAAAGTGACCATGCTTTTGTTAGGAGGAGGATTCCCAGCTAGATGACAATTCTGATATAATTTCAGATAAATCTTAGCTGAATTGCCTGAGTTTAGAGTCATTAAGTGGATAACTAGTGGTCACATAGCTGGTTAGTGGAAAATGTAAAATTTAGGGGCAGCTAGATGATATAGTAGATAGAGCACCAGCCCCAAAGTCAGGAGGACCTGAGTTCAAGTCTGGCTTTAGACACTTAACACTTCCTAGCTGTGTGACCCTGGGCAAGTCACTTAACTCCAACTGCCTCAGCAAAAAAGAAAAAGAAAAAATATAATATTTGAACCCAGCCCTTCCAGTCCCACTTACTAACCACTATGACATTATAAACATTAAGCTTTTGATCCATAGTTCTGCTAGGGTCCAACTTTATGAAAGTTTGTGAGGCTTAAAATAACTATTAGTTGCCCATCCATCATACAAACTCTTCTACTTACAACAAGGATCCATAATCTTTCCAATTACCCAGTTTCTAGTTTTCATGTTGCACTTACTCTCACATATCCTAAATATCCAGTAAGTTGCCAGATCTTATCCTTTCTACTGCCAAAGCATCGCTTGCATCCAACTCCTTCTTCCCACTCCAGTTCAAGCCTTCATCACCTTTTGCTTGGACTCTAAGGACAGTTTGTCCACATGTTTCTTCCTCTCTCCCACCCAAACTCCATACAGTTGTCGATGTGCTTTCCTGAAATGCAAGGTTGATCATGTGACTCATTCCCTATTTTTCTAAAATCAAGATGTATTATATATCCATGTACACTGTGGTCTAGCCAATCTGGCTTCTATTACTCCTTAAACTTAACATTCCATTTCTTATCGCAGGACCTTGACATATGGTGCCCCATGCCTAGAATGCACTCCTTGCTTACTTTGGCCTCTCAGAATTCCTTATTTCATTCAAGGTTTTGTTCAAATACCACCTTCTTTAAAAGTATTTTTTATTATCCTCCCCAGTTGCTAGAGTTTCCCATCCTCCCTGTAAAAAATGACCTTTTTAATATATTTTGTATTGGCCATGCTGCCAACCCTTGCCAGATTATAAGCTCCTCAAGGACAAAGGCTAAGTGACTTTTGTCTTTGTGTCCATCATATAGTGTTTGACATAAAGTACATGCTTAGTTAATGCTTTTTTATTTGTTGATTAAATAAAAATTATTTAAAACAATTTAAAGTAAAACATTATTTAAAAACAAAACTTGATTTTGATTCATAGGAGTAATGAGTAGCAAGAGCTAACCTTTACACAGAACTTTATGTCCATTATCAAATAATAAAAACACTGTGAAGTGAGTGCCATTAAATCTTTTTATCCTTATTTTATAGACAGACACTAAAATTCAAAAATGAAAGGACTAGAATTCAAACTCAGATCTCTCCTGACTCTTTAAGTGTAGCATTCTGTCTCTAATAAAACTGCTGCCTCTCATAGGAAAAGCTGTATATGTGAATGTAAACAAATATTGAAAAAAGAAGAATTTTTAAAAGTCTCATTTATTAATATTAACAAAAACAAGAAGGAAGTTTATGCACATAATGATTGATTTCTTTCTGATAAGCCTATTCCAGGTAACACCAATTAATTCTAATTAATTCCAAATAAAACCAATTAATTCTACTCGAAAGATCTAAAACAGGTGTCAAACACATGGCCTACAACATTCCCCATTGTGACCTGAACCAGATTAAATGTAGTTAGGATATATTTAACCAAATAAATAAAACACAATAAAACATAAACAACATTATGACATCTTTTTCCAACTCAATATTTCCAACCCAGAAGGATTTTTATGTACTGTTAGGTAGCCCTGTCTCTAAGATTAATGTTGGTGTTGCGCTGTTTTTCAGTCATGTCCAAATCCTCTTGGCAAAGACAATATAGTTTGCCATTTCCTTCTCCAACGCATTTTACAAATGAGAAAATTGAAGCAAACAAGATGAAGTGACTTGTCACAACTAGGCTGGATTTGAATTCAGGAAGACTCATCTTCTTGACTCCAAGTCTGGCACTCTATCCACTGCACTACCTAGCCACTCTTTTGAACTTAATACCCACTGGTCTAAGTTACCATCTACCATGATAATAAATTAAGATAATTTAATTAATAAATAATAAAATAATAATTCCATAATAAATTAAGGAATCCTTTACTTGTGTCAAGCCTAGAGTACCAACAAGTAGTTCTCTATCACTGAGAACTTAACCTCCTCTAAGACCCTAGTAATATCATTTTCATCTTATATTATGCTGGTATCATAAAGGCCTGGAACCTCTGCTAAAGTCCGAGCCCAGGTCATCATGGATCCAGCCACTGTGCTAAGCACTGGGGACATAAGTAAGTCTGGAGACTTGGAGATTTGGGAAGATTTTTGAGGTTAGAGATACTAACTTTGGATTTATCCCTCCAGGGATGATAATTAAAGGCATGGGAATCACTAAAAGAGTCAAGACCAGAATCTTGAGAGATACCCACATTTAAGGCTGTCAGAGATAGAGATTGCCAGTGTCTTAGAAGTGAAGAGGAAGGATGATATCCAGCAAAGGGATGAGGAAGGGAGTGTGAGCAACAATGTCACATGCTGTAAAAATCAAATAAGGTAAAAATTGAGAAAAGGGAGATACCCGTAACCCTGGAAAGATTCATTTCAGCACAAAAGAAAAGGAAATCCATTACCAAGTAAGGGATTTTAGAGAAGCAGCATTGTTTAGGGGATATAGAAATGGATCTGGAGTCAGGAAGAGCTGAATTCACTTCCTCTCTCCAATACTCACTAACTGGAGAATCCTGGATGAGCCATTTCATTGTCCTCCTCCATGAAATAAGTAGTTTGGATGACATAGCTCCTAAGGTCCCTTCAGATTTAAATCCATGAACCTGTGATCCTAAGGACTAAAGAGTGTGCAAGGAACTAGAGACTGGGAGTCTAGACTATTTTATTTAGAAACTGAGTTGTGAAACAAAGGAAAGACTTTGGACTTGAGAAAATAGCAGGATCAAGTCATTATTTGTTGTTCAGTAATTTTTAGTCATATCTGATTCTGTGTGACACCATTTGGGGTTTTCTTAGCAAAGATATTAGAATGACTTGCTATTTCCTTCTCTCGTTCATTTTACAAGTGAGGAAACTGAGTCAAACAGGGTTAAGTGATTTGCCCAAAGTCACACAGACAGTAAGTCTCTGAGGCTAGATCTGAAGTCATGGCTTCCAGACTCCTGGCTCAGCATTCTCCCCGCTATCTCACTTCCCTGCTCACCAGTTAATTAACTAGTAATATTGGTATTGGGAAATACTTCATATCTTTCTTGCTGGTAAACTCAAGTTCAGCACCATTTATTTAGCTGGGTTTATTAGTCATATGCTGGTTGTATTAGTTTTTCCTTGCAGTTGAGTCAGTACTCAAATGAGAGATCTCCAAGGAAAACACCTCAAAATATCTCAGGAGGTTTTAGTGATTCATTTAGAGCATCACTGGCCCTGAGTAAAAACTGACCCTACATCTGAATCAGAATAGCACCAAAAAGATAAAGAAATACAGTGTTAACAAATGTTACAGGTAGTGGCCATATGTACACGAGGCAGATGGTAGAAAATACTATACCATGCAGATGGTATAAGATACTCTTCCATATGTGTGGTAAAAATCCCATGGTACCATTTGCCCTCCTGTCTAGATTCAGTTTCATCTGTTTTAGTCATAACAAAGAGTTGTAATTTAGCATTTGTTGGTCAAGGACAGTGTAGAGAAAGTGCAATCTTTAAACTACATGATTATGATACAAAGTCAAACTTTAAGTAAAAAAAACTTATCTCCAAGCACAAAGAATTATGTTGTACTATGCATCTTAAAACTGCAAGTCCTGCATGATCTTTGAGATGACAAATAATTAACTGTAAAGAAAGTGGCCTGATTCTTGAAGACAAACAATATGGAAATGGAAATTTGGATAGCTTGGACTTCATATACATTAATTTTTCCCTTCTTGATGGAAGTGATAGAATTATTGCCCTAACAAATATTGCACAGTTAAAACCCAAATATGTTTTGATTTCAAGAATTAAGAGGAAAATTATAAATCTCTTTATTTCTTTGTGTCTAACCCAGAGTAACACTATCCTTCTACTGATATACTAGATTTTCTATATCTTTATGGCTTATGTATTTTTCATTAAAGTTCAGCAGTTAGCTAACTGTGGAGACAGGAAGATGTAAGAAAAAGTGCTATCTCTGACACATCCTAACTCTATGACCTTGAGTAAATAAAAATTTTGACTCTTATTACACTGAAGAATTCTTGAAGATGATAAGGCACAGAGCAGGTGGTGTTAATATGGTGACCTATCAAAAGATTTTTTTTTTACTAAGGATATAAGTAGTTCTTTCTTCCACTATGGCCAAAATCTTTCATTACACCCACTCCTTATTTCTTTCTACCCAAGAAATACCTCTCTGTTAGGGTCTTTTTTCTCTACACGCATGCACATGATTAGAATTTCTTATACTTTTTTCTAATAATAATAATGGCTTGAAACTATATAGCATGTAGACTGAACAAAGCCCTTTCCTCACAACAATTTTTTAGAAAGTATAATTTTGTTGTCCCCACTTTATGTATAAAAATCTGAAATTCAAAAATTAGTAAGTGACTGATCCATGATCACACAGATATTAAGTAGTGGAATTTGGATTTGAATCAGGTCTTTTGACTCCTAAGTCCAATTATGTCCTCATTTTACAATACTTTTACCGTCCTTTTAGTTTGCATCTCTTAGTTCTTCAAATAAATTATTCTTTGATGGAATACATAGGCAACATTTTCTAATACCAGGCAGAAGTTGCCAGTGTACAAATTATATTGTAATTGGGCCTTTTCAGAAACACCAGAGAGGAAATATCACACTGTACCAAATGGAGATGGCCTACAAGCATGAAAAGGCACTTCCAATGTTTTCCAACTGCTGGGAAAACTGGCAAAGTCACTTAATTTGAAGGCTTAGTGTGAATGTGAACGTGTGTGTGTGTGTGTGTGTGTGTGTGTGTGTTTGACAGAGTGTGTTCTTTTTGGGATGGGGAATGGATTGCACTAACTTGACCATACCATTCTTCAGGAAGAGTAAATTAATTTCTTCTCTGAAATTGTTCATAATACACACTGTAGATATTCAGTATGTTCCCTTGCCCATTTTGGGCTATTATCATGATGAGAACAAGATAACTCAGGTCTTTAGGGGAAAGGTACATTATAAATTCAAGTATTATTACATCAAATATTTTAGATTTAGTCATTTAGATTACTTGAAACTACCATGAAAAACTTCTACCTTTTAAGGCTAAACAACCTTCAAAAAAAGGTTGGGTGAAATGAATTCCAGCAACTAACGCCAAATCTGCTTTAAGGGTTCAGGGGAGCACAGACAGCCAGAAAGGGATGCTCTAAGACATGTCCCAAACTGAGTGAACACTCAAAAAGCTCAGCTTCTATTTTGCCTTGTCTTCCATAGCTTTCCTGAAATCTTTAATTCTGATGCTTTGATCTCAGCATATCTTCTTTTCTTCTCTACTAAATCCAATGGTTAGTTTTGATGTTTTACCCATATTCTGTTCTTCTCTACCAAATACAATATATTGGACTAAGACTTAAAAAAAAATGGGAACTCCCACTCCCACAATACCTGCTGTTATATCTTCCTTCTGACTATTCTATTGCTGATCCTCAACTTTTGTACACTGATTACAACTTGCTTCTCTCCTCTTTTGATCCTATTACTTGGCAACTTCCTTCACCTCTGTATAATCTACATCTATGTATACATTCTTTCCCCCCTTCATTCCCCTTCTATTCCCTTTCTTTTTCTTCCCTTCCCTTCCCTTCCTTACCTAACTCATCTTTTTGTCTCTCCACCCCACTGTTTTCCTAACATCCTTTCCTGGAGGATGATTCTGTAACTGAATAGTAACTATATACTTTCCTTAATACAACCAGTTCAGCCTGATATATGTTTATTCTTACCAGTCAATGGGACCAGTTTTCCAAGCCTTATATTAGCAAAATTATTTCCTTTTACTAGCGTCACTTTTTTCATTTTTTTGGTGAAATTCCTATTCTATAAAGCACAATAATTTTAAGTCCTTCCTATGCACTTACTACCTTCTCTTTCCTTAATTATAAACTTTTGATTAGTACTTAATGAAATCATTAAATTATTGCTTATAAAAGGTTCCTTAAATGTGCTCTTTTTTCTTAATGAAAGTTCTTAGGGATACATTTAAAGAACTCAGAAATTGTATTATCCTGACAAAATTTCTATTTGTTTCTTTCATTTTTAGGGTAATTTTCTTTGAACATTTATTTGGTTATTTCTATGAGCTACTATTTATGTTTTGAATAGCTATAAAATGCTCCATATAGCCCCTCTTGCTGAGCACTTTGTTAGGAGAAGAGGACATAGAAGAGAAACAGAAGCCAATACTTTAATGTATTCATGAGCTCATCAACGTGGGCACTCCTTTCATAAGTGCAAGCCACCTACATCTTGTGTCTAATTTTTGTCCATGGTCCCCCATAAATTCTCTGTGGAGGATTTCTTCAATGTGTCAGAAGCTTTCCTCCAAGACTTTTGACATTTTGCAAATACTGGGGCAACTCCTGGAATAGCATCACATTATTCTTCACTCCACTCCGAGTCTAGGGCACTTCATTTTCTAAACACATCTCCTGGAGGATAGGTAGCTCTTACAAAATTTCTTACGTGATAATATGCTATTGTCTGCTTGTGTCCACCATGCATCTTTCCATGGCCCTTTTGGTCACCTATAATTATGACATTTTGGAGAGCAATATTCTATGATTCTAATGATCTAATGATCACATGGTACCATTAAGGGACTACTGGCATTTTAAAAAATAATATTTTGTAAGTTAAAAAAGTCTCTGTTAGAAGAATATAAATTCTTTGTAAATAGGGATTATTTAGTTCTGTGTATCTGAATCCCCAATATCTAGAACAGAGCCTGGAATATAGGAGATGCTCAGTAACTGCTCTGTGAATGATTGGTTGATTAATTGGGTTTTTTTGTTTATTTGTTTTTTAACAACCTAGAGAGCTTTGGTAAGTGATGGGAGAGATACAAAGTATGGAAAAGGCATAATTTCCACTTTTGTGGAATTGAATAAACTGCTATGATACAAACATAAACAGCTATAATATACAATAATATGCTATGTTTGTTATAGAGGAGCAAAATGAAGTTCTTCTGTGTGAGGACCAAAGGGAAAGTTGTTACTGACTTGCAGGGTGGGGACTGCAGATTAGGGAACACTTCCTCAAGGAGCAGACGTCTAAAAAGGGCTTGAATGATTCACTGGATTTCAATAGGCAAAGACAGGAAGTAAGGACATTCAGACTTAGCAAAAAGCATAAGCAAAGGTACTGAGGAGGAAAAGCACAGGGTGTTCCTCATAAGCAGTTTGGAAGTGTGGGGGAGAAAACGTGGTTTAGAGTGAAGAGGGGTTGCATTTGGGTACTGTCTTTGACATATACAGCTATGTGCCCCTGAACAGGTCATTTACCCTCTTGAAGTCTCAGTTTATCTGTTTTTTTGTGGTTTTGCCTTCCCAACCCCAGAGGGGCAGAAAGGTCTAGTATCTCTTCCATTGCTTAATTTATGAGCTTTAGTGATACAATGTAGTCTGATTTAAGTGGAACATAAACTATATGCAGAGCAGCAATGTGAGACTGATGAAAGGTAGAGTGATTCCAAACTGTGGAAGACTTGAATGGCAAATGAGGTTACAAACATTTAGTAGAGATAAGTGAGTCAATGAAAATTATTGAGCAGAAAAGTAACATGGACAGATCTGTGCATAAAGAAGATTCATTTGGAAACAGTTTGAAGCATGAGATCCATGAAGTAAAGAGCTTATTAAAAAAAATACCAGTTGAGAGGCTAAGAAAATAGTCTTGGCAGGAAGTAATGAATGACACAAGAATGGCAACAGGGGGAATAGAGAGAAAGGGAATGATAAAAAGTAGCAGAAGCAGAATTAATAGTAAACATCTTAGTAAAGGTTAGGAATAAAATCAAAAATAACTTTAAAATGTTGGATATTGTGGACAGTGGAGCTATTGTGATATGTGAAGTTTGGTGGGATATTCAGCTAAAGATATCTTTTAATTAGTCGGACATTTGAAGAAAATATTAATATTTAGAAGTCATCTGTATGGAAGCAATCATTGAAGTTGTGGAAGTGAACAGAGAAAAACACTATGGATCTAATCTTGAGGGAGTACCCACATTAAGGAATTAGGGAAAAGAACATGGATTCAAATGAGTAATTGGAGAAAAGTAGTTTAAATGGAAAGAAAAAAAGAGAGAACACAGAGTTTCTGAAGTCAAGGAGAGAAAGAGAATTCTGAAGAAAGACCCGGTCAACAATATCAAAAACCACCAAACTGCAAAGAGGATAAGGGATGAATGAATATAAAGAATTCACTAAGCTTTACAATCTGCCAAACAATATCAATGGAGAAAAGACCATTTGGTTTGGCTTTTAGAAGGTCATTAGGGACCTCTGAGAGGCAAGTTTCAGAGTAATGGGCTCAGAAGCAAGATTGTACAGAGTTGAAGAAAGAGGAAGTGATGAAATATTGGCAATCATTTTAAGAATTTGGGCAATAAAAGGAAGAAGGGGTGGGACAGTAACTAGATAAGGGAAAAATCATGGAATTGTTAGAGAACCTAAGCATTTTGTAGACAGAAAGGAAAGACATGATGCACTGAGATTAAATATATTTGTCAAAAGGAAATAATTGCTGAAGGAAGGAGGTACTGAAGAAGAAGAGAGGAAATGGGATCAAGGATAACAAGTGAAATGATGAGTAACAGAGAAATTTTTTTTCTATGTACAGGAAAGGTATATGAAAGAAGGGTGTAAATTAAGAAGGAATTATTAAGATTTATAGGGTTTTGGGAATTGTGAAAGTAAGAGATTGAATTTGCGAAGGGGAAGTTGGACTTTGTAAAGTTGATTGGAGGATAAGGTGAAGAAGGAAAAGGTCAAGCTAAAAAAAAATAAAATAAAACAAAACAAAACAAAAGAAAAAAAACAAGGCTAGAAATGAAGGAAAAAGATCCAAAATGAATGAAAGGAAGGATTCCAAAAAGAGAAGAGGGAAAAGGAAGTTGGTAAAGGAAGATAAGAATAATCAGAAGGACCATATAAGAAGTTAGTTGAAAAGGAGGAATAAAGCTAGATAAGACTGTCAAGTAGCTAGGTGAGAAAGTGCTGAGATGAAAATGTGCTAATCAAGTGAGAAAGGAAGTGATAATTCTGGGGTTGAAAAACTCCATTGCCACCCAGGCTAGCTAGAGGAGCTGTTAGGGAGAAAAACAAAGAACTGGAAATCTCAGTTTGGCAACTATGGCAGCAAGGAAGATGCAATAATTTAAGTAGAGGACAAGATGTTCAAAATGACTGTTAACTACACTCATGCAGGCTGCTATCATCCATTGTTAACATAATAACAACAATAGCAAAGACTGCTTTGGGGGGTACAAATCCAGAGAATTATCCATGACTCATTAGACCATAGGACTAACATATATTTATGGGAATTAGTATAGGCATAAAAGTCATTCCCAGAAGAGACCTAGAAAGCATTGCTACCTGTTGTCTTGGGAAAGAAAGTTAAGTCCTTAACCAGGCATTGTGCTAAGCATTTTACCAATATTATCTCATTTGATCCTCACAAGTCTGGGAGGCAAGTACTGTATGTGTGTAATTATTACCTTTTCACAGATAAAAGGACAGGCAAATTAGATATATTCTCACAGAATACCCAAATCTGGGAAGAACAAGCTTCAAAAAGTTCAGTAAATTATTCCGGAGAAATCAGTTCAGGAAGAATTAAAAGCTCTCAAGAATGGAATTCTGAAGACATAAATGGATACAATTTTACTGAGGAGGAAAAAGGGTTAAAGAGATCAAGGTGCATGTATAGGAAACTATTAACTTAAGATTTTATTTTTCACAATACATACAAAGATAGTTTTCAACATTCATTTTTTTCTTTTTTTATTATAGCTTTTTATTTACAAGATATATGCATGGATAATTTTTCAGCATTGACCCTTGCAAAACCTTCTGTTCTAACTTTTCCCTGCCTTCCTCCCACCCCCTCCCCTAGATGGCAGGTAGTCCAATACATATTAAATATGTTAAAGTATATGTTAAATACAAATATGTATACATATCCATATAGTTATTTTGCTGCACAAGAAAAATTGAATTTAGAAATAAGGTAAAAATAACCAGAGAAGGAAATAAAAAATGCAAGCGGACAAAAACAAAGGACTGGAAATGCTATTTCAACATTCATTTTTGCAAAACCTTATTTAACTTAGATTTTAAAAAGAGATATACAGATAATAGAAGCAAGTAATGAAGAATAGTAGGTAATGAAGAATGACTGCAAAAGATAGGTATAACCATTTAAAAATTATGTTAGCAGTGTTAAATCTTAGAATAAGAGAAAGCTTGAAAATGGACAAATCAGAGTGTTTCTTTTTTTTTAAAACGTATATGATGCCACGAAAGAAACCAAAAAAGTATATTACTATTGTTCATGGTGGAACTGAATGATAACTGATGACAGAGAGTAGGCTGAACTGTTCAGTTTACATTGCTTCTGTTTTCTCTGTCATGGAATAGTGATCTTTTAATTTGAATGGATAGAGCAAAAAGCAAAACACTAATAAGGAAGAAGTTCATACCCAAGATAAGTAACATCTATCTACCTCTGATATACTCTCATGTTTCTTGGTCAGATGAACTACACATCTTTGGGTATTGAAAGAACTGGCAAAATTACTAATATCAATAATCTTTAAAACATCATGGAAAGATATTAAAGAATTTGAACTCATTAAATGTTCCAATTTTTAACAAAATAATAGAATCAATTTGGCAAACTATAGACCAAAGACCTTAAACTAGATTTTTAACAAAATTCTAAAAATTTTTGTATATTACCTTGCTGTGTTTATTACCACATGAGCCTTCCTATGTGACAAAGACTAAAACAATCAATTAAATCAACCAACACATCAATTATACCTGAAAGTTTATACAACATCCCACACCCATTGTTCTTCTTTTAAAAGAGAAGTTCCATTCTCATTTCTTCATTGGAGAAAAACTTTGTATGACTTCATACTGCTCAGCTTCATATTATTGCTTTTTCAATTTATCCTGCAGGCTTAAAGTTTAAGACTTGAGCTTCTTGAAGTCAGGTTTATGTTGTTTTGGTAAATTTTTTTATCCCCTCTCTTAACACATTCCCTAGTATATACTAGACATTTAATAAAGGCTTGTTTATAATTGATGGTTTTCTGGTTCTATTGATAGTATGTCAGGACATATACCTTGCCATGTTTCTGTGAATTCCTCATATTTATGATTTCTTTTGTATATTTTTCATATTTGCTATTTCTAATGGCACACTAATATTCTATTACAGTAATTCTATTACCACTTTTCTTAGTCCTTGCCCCAAAATGAGAATCCAATGTGTTTCTAGTTGTTTGCTGCTATAAAACTTTTAAATTCTATGATTGTCAAAAATGCCACTATGAATACTTTTATACACGTGGGAATAGAATATATTCTCAAAGGGTGACTTAGTGTACACCTAGAAAAGTGTACTAGGAAGAAGTGATCACAAAGATTTAGCATGGCTTCATCAAGAATGGGTCATACCAGAATAATTCTCTTCTTTCCCACCCCCCTCTTTTTGACAGGGTTACTAGATGACTAGATTAGCTATGGATGACATTTTATATACTTGGGCAAAAGCTCCAGAACAGGAAAAAGATGCGCTTCCAATTTATCTTGTATCTATCTTGTTTCTATGTTTTATATGCTTTCTTTTCCATTAGAGTCTGAGCTTCTTAAAGAGAAGTACTTTTTTTTTTTGCTTTTCTTTGTATCTTTAGTGTTTGCCATCCTCCCCTGGCATGAAGTGGATGCTTAATAAATGCGAGTTGACTGATCTTACAGTCAGGTGTATTAAAAACTGGTTGAATGAGCAAATCTAAATGAGTAGTCATTAAAGATTTTATATCAACACTAATGGAGTGCCTAAAGAATCTATACTTGGTTCCAGAGATTGTCATTTTTCATCAGTAATTTAGATAAAGACAAATGACAGGCATAACAAAATTCCATATGACAAAGACTTGGAAAGAAAGCTAACAAAGTGATGACAAAGTCAGAATCAAAAAAGATTTGGACAGTGGGGGAATATTAGGCTGAGCCTAATAAGATGAGATTTAATAAGTGAAAAGTTTTACACTTCTGTTCAGAATGTTAGCTTCATGAATTCAAGATAAGGGAGATATGGCTAGTCAATGAATTGTCTACAAAAGAAATCTGGGGGATTTAGTGGACCACAAGCCCCAAATGAGTCAACAGTGGTTCTGCGATTTCACTAATGTAGGCATTCCCCCATGAAGCAGAACACAACCGACCCAAATTCTAAGAACTGATTGAAGATTTAATATCATTGTTCGGTTTGAATAATTATTATCCAATCAAATTCAAAGGAAAATGAATTCCAAACAGTTATTAGCTACCTCCAGTGAGTAGAACACCCTGGTAGGTGTCAGAAGTAAACAGTTTAGATAAGAGTAGCACTGACCCTACCTCTCTCTGTCGTGTAAATTGCTTTATTTTCCATCACTTTAAAACTTGTGTCTCTTCATTAGCATGTGAAATAAGCACTTGAATGTTTTCTGAAGAGGTAATACAATAATCCCCCAAAAATGTAAGAACTGGAGTCAATAGCTTGCTTGTCATCAAGAAAATTAGATAGAATTATTAAGTTTTGCATTCAGGATTATCATCTTAAATACAGCTATTTTTCCTATATTTAATAAATCAGCAAGTATTTTTGGGTGCCCGCTGTGTGTTGAACACTGTATTTATTACTTCAGATTTAATTCAACACTTGCTAAAGCCTAGTCTGACAGGCTTTTGAAATAAATGAATAAAATATTTCTCACAGTAATTGCCTCACATATTAAGATAATTTTTTGATGGAAATAAAAGTGTGCCTAGTAGACTGGGAATATTTGGATGGAGGGGAAAAAAACCCTAGTGACCAAACGATACCAATGTTTAATATTTGAAGAGTTACCATATGGTGGAAGGCTTTTACTTGTTCTCTTTGGCCTTGAGGTCAGAGCTAGGAGAAATGAGTGGAAAGTATTGAGGCAAATTTGCCCTTGATGTAAAAAAAAAAAATCCCAAAATTAGAGCAATGCAAAAGTGGGAAGCGCTGCCTCCAGAGGTCCTAGAATAGTAGATTTAGAGGTAAAAGACAAAGGTTTTTCAAGATCATCTGGTCCAACTTTTTCACTTTACAGCTGAGGAAACTGAGGTCCACACACAGAAGTGTGAGACCCAGAGAGAGTCACATAGACAGTAAGCAACAGGTATTGGATTCCTCAGTTTCAAAGGGTTTTAAATGGACAGAATATCACCACTTGCTAGAGAGCCTATAGACAGCAACCTTGTTCCGATATGGACTGGACAAGATAGCTTCTTGGGTCCCTTATAATTCTGTGATTTTGTAATTTGCCAAAAAGTGCACAGAACAAAAGTGGTACTAAGACACACCAAGCATGGGCTTTGGAATGTTGTCAAAACAAATGTTGAAAAAAATCACAGCTCACTGAAGAGAGATGGTGAAAATAAGGATATTGGTAACACGAGGAACACAGGCTGGACTTTCTTGTTATTTTTAAAAAATAATACTTTTGAACCTCACCAAAATTTCTTCCGTTTATTCCGAGGTTTGTCTTCTGCCAGTGAGTCAGTCAATAAGCATTTGCAGAATTCCCAGGAAATACATGACATTGAACTTGGCTGAGGATTTTTAAAAATATATAGAATGTTAGTTTGTTTGTTCTATAGGGTGGCTAGAGCTTTAGTCCCTCTTTTTCCCTTAAAGGATGATAGATAGCTTTTCTCCCTCCAAGGGTTCCAGGCAACCTGACAATGGGCTTACATTTCCTAAGCAGCAGCTACAATAAAGACCTCTCAGAGAACAGGATGGTTACATGAAACACAGGCTGATCTGCCAGTACAGTGAGCTCCAGGAATGTTCTTTTGGTGTGACCCTCGCCTCCCAGTGAAAGCATGAATAAAGAAAGCCACAGTACAAGATTTGTGCTTCAAATGCTCTCACAGCTCAACTTTGTCAGTTCCATTTGCCCAATTTAACTGAAATGAGAAAAACAAACTACAGTCCTGACTGAAAGAGGCTTGTAGAAAGAGGCCCATAATAAACTTCTTTATTTAGCTCTACACTACATTCCTTAAAAACAGGTAACTCTCAGCATCCAAAGAGAAAATGAGAATAGCATTTTACTTTTTTTTTTCTCTCTGTATCCCCAGGGAATCAAGATACATTTACTTTACTTTTTGTACTAGTCCTGAAGTTGCTTTCAAGGGTTTAATAATTAAAATCATTCTAAAAGATTAGGATAATTGTAGTATTTAAGTGGTTATCTCATGCCCATCATCTCCACTGTTCTAACTTCCTTCCATACTCATTGGTGAGGCTCTTGAGTTCTGTTTTACTTATCTTCAACATCATAGGGAGATTCTGTCATTTACTTAGTACAGATACAAGATAAAGACGTCTGGTTTCACACTTTAGGTCCTTTTTTCACAAATTAATGCCATGGTTCCTTCCCACCCTCCCTCTCTCCACCCACCTCACAATCAGGGAGTGGAAGGAACCGTCAAGTTCTGTGATTGCTCATAAGCCTATCTATATCGCTTTTCCAACTTGGGGGCACTTTTAAAATGAGAAGCTGTAATGGATTGTGCTACTCCCAATACAAATGTTAAGTTCTTGGAAACATCCCTATTTCATCATTTGTGCTATAATTGCTTCCCATTTAAAATAATTCCTTACTTAAATCTGGTCTTAAGAGTTAACACTACATTAATCCACTATATTGTATCTCTGAAATGATGTCTAGATATTACGACTTCTATTTTCTAATCAATCAATTCAAACTGCTTTTGAAAGGCTTCTTTCGAAACGTGACTTTTTTTTAAGGGAAGGGTAACTTCTTATGGTTTTTCTCTTATATTAAACTTTCGGGTCATTTAAAATGTTTGCTCCATGGCAGGAGGAGATCTGCCCCCCCCCCCAAAAAAAGGCTTGAAACGCGGACGTTTCACATGTACTTAGAGGGGATGGGTGGTTCCCCCTAACTCGGGCTCTCCAAACTCACAAATCGGCCGAAATGCCCCCCCCCCCCGTGAGAATGGGGCCACACCCCTTCACTCCGGAGCGAAGCCCCCTACAGAACGGAGCGGGAAGGAGCTGTCCCCAGGAAGGAGGGGCACCTAGACATCCTTCGGAGCAGCCCCTTATCCGCAAGCTGGGTGAAGACTTTGTAGGAAAGGAGCCCATACACACTGGACAAGAGTTTGTCTAACGGTTTCGGAAGCGGGGCGTTGGAGATGCTCGTCTCCGAGCATCCCGAGTGATTCATCTCCCGTGAGTCACCCTCCCCTCCCCCTGCATTCCTTCTCTCCTCCGCCACAGCCTCCCCTCCCTCGGCCTCCAGACGGCCCGATGCCGGACAAACCCCGCAGGGTCCCCGGACACGAGGACGGCCCAGCAGGAGAAATGAGTCCGCAGCAGCGAGCCCATCCCTCCTCTTCCGGGAGGCACAAAGGGGAAGTAACAATGCCTCAAGAACTTCATTTTCTCAAGTGCACGCCCCCTCCTCCCTCCTCCCAAATCTCGGGCTTCTTTCTCGCTGCCTCCTTCCCTCGGGGCGGATAAATCTCTGTCCCCCTCCCCCCGCCCTCCCCTCCCACTTGGCCGGGGTCTCTCTCCACTCTGGTCCTTCCTGGCGGAGTCCCCTTGGCTCCCGCTGCCTCCCTTTGGCCTTTCTGGCCGGAGGCCAAGATGCCCCTCCCACCTCCTCCCCGTACGCCCCTTTGGAAGAGCTCCGCGGACCGCTCTCCGCCTCTTCCAATCTCCAGTTCCGAGCGGGTCCCCCAAGTTCTCTAAGCTTTCTCCCGCTTCTTTAAGTGCCCCAAGGTGGGAATCACCCCCTCCCCCCGACGCTAATCTGCAGGATTCCGCGCCCAGCCCCAAAAGTAACGGGATCGGGCTCTCCGCCCAGTTTGGGGGAGACAAGGGAGGGCTGAGGGCGGCGCCCCCGCCCACCCTTACCCCACCCCTCCACACCCCCCGCGTCCCCTCCCCGCTCTGTCCTTTCTCTCTGGGCCCCCATTGGCTGGCGAGCGGCCGGGGATTGGCCGGCTGCGGGGGGCCCCCTCCGCCGATATAAGAACCGCGGGCGGAGTGGGGTCCCGCTCTCCGCTGCTCCAGTCGCCCGGGTCTCCTCGCCAGCCGCAGCCTGCCCCGCCGCCGCCCCTCTCTTCGCGACTCGCGCTCCCGCAGCAGGCACTGCCACCAGCCCAGTCCTCCAGCATGTCCACCCGGTCGGTGTCCTCGTCCTCTTACCGCAGGATGTTCGGCGGCAGCAGCGCGGGCGGGCGGCCCAGCTCCAGCCGCAGCTACGTGACCTCGACCACCCGCTACAGCCTGGGCAGCGCCATCCGGCCCAGCACCACCCGCAGCGTGTACTCGTCGTCCCCGGGGGGCGCGTATGCCACGCGCTCGTCCGCGGTGCGCCTGCGGAGCAGCGCCCCGATCCCCGGGGTGAGGCTGCTGCAGGACTCGGTGGACTTCTCCCTGGCCGACGCCATCAACACGGAGTTCAGGAACACCCGCACCAACGAGAAGGTGGAGCTGCAGGAGCTCAACGACCGCTTCGCCAACTACATCGACAAGGTGCGCTTCCTGGAGCAGCAGAACAAGATCCTGCTGGCCGAGCTGGAGCAGCTCAAGGGCCAGGGCAAGTCGCGCCTGGGGGACCTGTACGAGGAGGAGATGCGGGAGCTGCGCCGGCAGGTGGACCAGCTCACCAACGACAAGGCCCGGGTGGAGGTGGAACGGGACAACCTGGCGGAGGACATCATGCGGCTCCGCGAGAAGTAAGAGCGCCGGCATCCTCCGCCCGCGGGTTCCCCGGGCCGGGTCTCCCGCTTGGGGAGGGGGAGGAGGGATGCAGCCGGGCGCTCCATCCCCGCGGGCCGGGCTGCCACGCCCTGGGGCCTATGGGCGTGGTGCAGGAGGGAGCCGGGCTGGGAAGGAGAAGTGGGCGCTGCGGCTGGGTATCCGTTCCGCGGCGGCCCCGCCCTTCATCCATCCTGCCCTGCGCCGGCCAAAAAAGTTACCCCCGTTTGTCTCCTCCCGTTAACTCTGCCCCGGTTGGAAGCGGGAAAGGCTTCCGCTAACTTTTCCCAAAGTTTTCTCCTCCCCGCTCTCCGGGAGAGCCTCGGAAAGAAAGAAAAGATGGCTGGGGGGCGGGGGGCGGAGGCTAGACAAAGGGCCTTGACGCCCCGGGCCGGGCCATACTCCCTCACTGCTCGCCCCTCCGGACCCCGCTGCCTCGGTCCCCAGGGGCCCGCAGCTCCCCCCACCCAGAGAAGCCCTTTAGGAAGGGCCGAGTCAGTGCTTTTCCCGGGTGGAGGGGGGGGGAGGGGTTGTGGTTGGGTGTGGCTGCCTGTCCCGCGGTTTCCCACTTCCTCCGGCTTGATGTGTCTCTGTTTCAGGTTGCAAGAGGAGATGATGCAGAGGGAGGAAGCCGAGACCACCTTGCAGTCCTTCAGACAGGTTTGTAGCCTCCCTTCCCTGCCGCCCCCCGCCCGAACCTCTAAAGTGGGTCCCGAACCCAAACTCCGCTGGAGCCGCCTGCATCCAGGCTGTGGGCGCGGCCCTCTAGCGGTGGCCGGCTGCCAACTGCCAGCGCCCCGGGAGCTGGGGGATTTGCCTCGGTGTCCCCGGGGAATACAAAGGATGGTAATGTAATCCTCCGTGGCTTTTAACTTTGTTTCAAGTTTTCCCTCTGCGGGCCAGGCTTTCATTTTTCCCACGCTTTCCGACATTCAGATTTGAGCAGCCCCAGTTTGAGTGGGATCGCCGCTTGCTGAAGTCAGACCAGTTTGGCATCTCTCTATTGTATCCAGGCCAAAAGAAGTGCAACATACGGGGCTCCAAAGTGAAGTAGAGGTGGTTTTTTAGAAGAACTTGCTACGGATAAATAGATTCAAGGCAGAAACTAGGAGGCAGCTGGGAGGAGCGAAGTCATGGTGTATAGTAAAGTAGATGGGGCATAAAACAAAAAGGCTCCCACATACAACTGGTTTTTTAATCTTTTAAGGGTGAAAAGGGACCATCTGTCCTGACTGTAGAGTATTAATGGTTTCTATGGGATTCACTCTGGAATGTAGATACACGCATTCAGGCAAGTGGGGTCGCCGCAGACAGAGAATGGGAGCCTTTGTGCTCCCAGGGAAGCCTGCAACAGGCTGCATTCTTACAGAATATGTAATCAGAGAAGCACCGTTTTAATTGGAGACGAGTACTTTATAACAGAAAGTTATACTTAAACCTGAGCGGGACATTAGAGATGACGTTAGAACTTTTAAAAGAACTTTCGTCAGGGCTGGTCTTGAAAGGAGCTCTCTTTCCTTCTGTTTGCGATTTCCTTTTCCAGAAAAAGTTTTTCTTTAAAAAGATGCTCTCGTGGATGAGGAGGAAACAGACCTCATGAAGCTGAACTTGGATCTCAGCTGACGGTTTTGAAGTAGTTACGTAATGCTCCAAAATTTTAAGAAATCTGAGCTTGTGTGAAGAGAATTGAAAAGGAAGGGACAGCTAGGTGACACTGTGTTGGAGTCCTTTGGTTTTGTCCCCCCTCCCTTGAAGAAGAATGTGTTAAAATACATGTAAATAGGGCAGCTAGGAGACCTAGTGGAAAGAGCCTCAGCTCTGGAGGGAGGAGGACCCAGGTTCAAATTCAGCCCTGTATTTACTGTGACATTGGGCGAGTCCCTAACTACCTTTAAAACAAAAAGGGAAAGGAAGTGCAGAATGGTTATTACTTAATTAAAACTTTAATTTAATATAGGCACTTTTTAGAGCATACTGTAAAACAGTGCTCCTCAAACTTTTTAAATAGGGGCCAGTTCACTGTCCCTCAGACTGTTGGAGGGCCGGACTGTAGTAAAAACAAAAACTCACCCTCTGTCTCTGCCCTTCAGCCCATTTGCCATAATCCAGGGGGCTGCATAAACGTCCTCAGCGGCCACATCTGGCCCGAGGGCTGTAGTTTGAGAGCCCCTGCTTTAAAAGTTCATTATTAGATTAAGATGCATTCTAGTTTGTCCTTGATGGAGGTGGTTAGGGTATTGAGGGCTGATGTATATGTACATACAAAAATATACTCACACCAGGACAAGCTATGAAATGTAGGATAACGAGAAGAATGAAAGACCTGAAATTAGAGGACTCAGAGTCAAATCTTGCCTCTACCATTTCCTGCCTGTGTGATCTAGGGCAAATAACTTAACTTCTCTATGTCTAGTTTTCTTAACTGGAAAGTGAAGGGATTAATCTAGATGACCTAAAGAGTTATTTATATCATAAAACAGATCGTAGAAATGGACAGAAAAGAAGACTAGAGTAATACAGTTCTATTTTGAAGGATTAGAAGAAAAGCAGTGATTTTGATCAGGTTTTCATTCACTTGAGTTTGTAATTATCATCTTCTGCTCATAGTACAGTGTTTTTCTTTTAATTTGCAAGTCACAATCTCAGGGTAAAGATGGCCACCGACCATATGACATTCCCCCCTCCCCCCGCTGGGGTTAAGTGACTTGCCCAGGGTCACATAACCAGGATGTATTAAGTGTCTGAGACAGATTTGAACTCGGGTCCTCCTGATTCAAGACTGGCGCTCTGTCCACTGCGCCACCTAGCTGCCCCCCATATGACATTCTTATAACCATTCAGAAACAAAAGTAGATTTGCCAAAAGATAAGATCATGACATTTTGTAGAAAAAATGAGCTGATGTCTTCGATCATTTTGACACCTGTATACTTATAAACAGGTGATAAATTTAATTATCATGTAGTCTTCACATCTTCATTAGATTCAGCAGGATATTCTGGGCCAAAGAAGCAGTATAGTAAAGAATTCAGAAGGTGAAGATTCTGGTATTGTCATCCATTAGTAATTACTTAATAACCCTGACAAGTCATTTTTGTTTCTTCCTTTTCCGTTTTGAAATGGAGCTAGTGGCTGCCCTCTAGATGTCTTAGGTTTACTAAAAAGGATTTGAACACTAAGAAAAGCTCAGACATCTGGAAAAGCAGTATTTAAATAGAAAAAAAAATATGTGCACCCAATTAACCAATAATGCTTAGAGTAATTTAATATCAGTGGTAATAGAGAAGACATTTTCAATCTCAGGACTTAAAATGGAACTTAATATGTTCTTTTCCATCTTGGATCAATAATGACTCATGTGTCACTTTACTTTGAGAGAGATTGAACTGTTTTCCATAACTATTCTCAGAGCTGAACAAAAAGCAAGTCAATTTCTTTTTCGCTCAAAAATTGAATCTTTGTTTTACTTACCAGCTACTCAATTGATTTTTTTTCAATGAAAGTTAAAGTGTCTTTGAATTTTGTAGAATGGAAACTACACCAGATATTCTTGAAGGATAAAAATATACTAATTTCTGAAGTCTCTCTCCAAGGTCATACATTCTGATTTTAAAAGGTGACTTTTTACAGATAGTTAGTAAATCTGTTACATGTTGAGACAAATGAAGGTAATAGGAAGAGCTCTACATACACATTTCTTTTTAAGTGTAGGAATGAGGTTCATCTTAAGCAGTCATTTCAAAACAAGTTCTAGTAATTGATTTGAAGGAAAAGGATGAAAACACCCTTAAGGTTCTCAGAAAGGGCAGGTGCAGCTCAGAGGCCAAATAGGTGACAAAGATAAATGAGTGATGTTTACCATTTCTTCATTTGCTCTCTTAGAGTACTGAAAGCGTTAAGAGAACTGAAATACCAGACAAAGCTCATAAATCCTTGGAAACAGTGATACCTAAGACTGTATTTTAAAAGATTAGGTGTAGGGCACCTAGTTTTGAAACTTTGTGGTTCAATGGGTGTCCACCTTCATATACACACACACACACACAACAAAACAAAAATAAATCTTGGGGAAAAATCAGGTTGGTGGTGGTACAATGGACTTGGAGTCAAGAAGACTCAACTTCAAATAGTTGTGTCACTTCACCTCTGCTTGCCTCAGTTTCCTTATCTGTAAAAAAAAAGATAACAGGATCTATCTCAGAGCTATTAGGATAAAATGAGGCACTTAAAAGCACTTTGAAAACCTTAAAGTACAATATGAAAACTAAATATTAGTCTTATATTGCAAGCTTCAAAAATAGACTTAATTATTGCTCATCTCTTGTACTTTGTTTAATTTACTATTGTCATATGAAATCTGATCTTAAGACCTTTGTAATAATAAAGAAAAAGTTCCTCAAATATTTTTAAATGGAAAAAAAGTTACTTCAGTGGAATAAATAGAGGTAGAACAGCTGCCTGGAACCATTTGGTTTTGTTCAACATTAGGATGCCTAGTTTCTGTTCTGTGCATTGCTATCACAGTTTCATAACTTAGTCAAGGGCTGACATTCCACAGAAATGTATGCATTTCTCCAAAATCCAGTTTTATAATTGACATAGTTGGGATATTTATCACAAAATTCATGTCACAGAAGGTGACACTTGAGTGAAGTCTTGAAGAAAACTAGGATATCTGAGTTGTTAGGAGTAAAGAGGTATTTAGAAAATAATAAGGGAAGCAAATAATGGATTTTGTTGTCCAGCATGTCCTTTAAATGAACAGACAAGTGTAATTAATTTCAACTACTGTTTTTCCATCAAAAAGCTTTTGTTACAACTTCTGTAATCAAAGATAACACAAATTTATGTATGACTTGAAGTTTTACAGTATAGTTTTCCCATACAACAAACCTAAGATGCAAATAATGCTGGTGTGATTATACTTAGCTTGCAGATGAGGAAATGTAGACTTAAATGGGTAAGCAGATTATCCCAGAGTTGCATAGCTAGTGTCTGATCTGGGATGTGAATCCAAAGTTTTACACTACTTGATAGCTATTAATCTTAATCTACATCTTCTCCATTTAGTAATCATAGAGATGAAAAAAGATCTTTTTGAAATCCAATTTTTTGCGATAATATTCCCAGATATTTGTGATGAGTTGAGTCAACTCTTACACTAAAAAACCTGATTTGCTTGTGAACTTTTATAATTGCTTTCCAGAATTGTTCTGGAGCATCTATTGAACTAAAGTGGTCGTTGAAACAAAAGCTTTTTTGGTCATAAAAAGTAGTAAGAAAAGTTGATGTTTACATAGCACCTACTAATGTGCCAGGCCCTCTGCTATCAACTTTATAAGAGTTATTTATCTCAGTTAACCCTCACAACAACTTTGGGAGGTGGGTGCAATTTCTAAGTCCATTTTATAGATGAGGAAACTGAGGCAGGTAGCAGTGAAGTGAGTTGGCTAGGGTCACACTGAGGCTATATGTGAACTCAGGTCTTCCTAACTGCAGACCCAATATTGTCATTAACTATGAATCTAGTTGCCCCATACTTATGTTAGTTAGAATGATGTATATAAATGTAACTTGGAAATTAACCAGTTTTTTCATATAGTTGCAAACTTAATTATCCTTATTTTAATAGAATATATAAAAATCCCAATTTAGTACTTTCTAACAGAGAATAAAGTAGGCCTCCCTTGGATCTCATCCAGACTCTCAATATAAAATGATTGAAGCTAGAGGATTACATAGGACATGGGTTCCCAAGGTCAGTCTCGCAGAAAGACCTCTCAGATATTTTCATTGAAGTAACAAAGTAATCACCAAAACTTGTCTTTTTTTAATCAGGATGTTGACAACGCTTCCTTAGCGCGTCTGGACCTGGAGCGTAAAGTTGAATCTCTGCAAGAAGAGATTGCTTTCTTGAAGAAACTTCACGATGAGGTAAATAGAACCCTCTGAAGGCTAATGAATTAAGAGACTCTTGCTGGCTTAAGTGAGTTGGTGGATTCATCCATCCACTGTTTTTTTTTCTAGGAAATCCAAGAACTGCAGGCCCAGATTCAAGAACAACATGTTCAGATCGAAGTGGATGTTGCCAAGCCCGACCTCACCGCAGCCCTGCGCGACGTCCGTCAGCAGTACGAAAGCGTGGCTGCTAAGAACCTTCAGGAGGCTGAGGAATGGTACAAGTCCAAAGTAAGAGCAAGAACCAGTGGGATTTGTTCCAATTGCACTGAGATACCTGCCCCTGCTCCTCAGTGGCTATAGTGTCCAGGATGATTTCTTTATTTTTCAGTAACTTGTCCTGCCCTGTTATTGAAATGGACTCCCAAAACTCACATTCTCAAGATTTATTTATTTTTTTTATTTGAATGAGGTGATTTGACCTAATATTGACCTAAAAATGTTAGTCAATATCCCTATCTATTCTTCATCTGACTTGCCTAACATTAACCTTGTTTTTAAAGAGTTTGTCTGACATCATTCAGTAGCTAAGGAAAATATTGATTAACTGGTCAAGTATCAAAGTTGAGTTGGAGCTCTTCCTAGGGTGTATGGTTACAAAGAAAGCAAAGGGAGGCCCTGCCCTCAGGAAGCTTACATTTTAAAGGAGAGAATGTATACGACGGCTAGGTCTCTCTACAAAATAAATTTTGGATTTCTTCTCCAACAGTTTGCCGATCTCTCTGAAGCTGCTAATAGGAACAATGATGCCCTGCGCCAGGCTAAGCAAGAATCTAATGAATACCGAAGACAGGTGCAGTCCCTCACCTGCGAAGTGGATGCACTTAAAGGAACTGTGAGTACAAAGTAATTTTAAAGGGAGAGGGGCAATAGCATTTGGCCTTGGCTTTCATTTCTTATCTTACAGTAAATCTGACGATTTCTTAAAGGAGTATATTCTCCTTTATAGTTAATATTTCTCATTACCATTTTTTGAAAGGCAAATCTCTTAATTAGTTGTAGATCCCCTACTCTGTTGACATAATGTAGGTATCATGTAATCATGTGTAAAGTCAACTTGAGTTTTAAGAGTAAGAGTAACCTAATGCATTTAATGGTAAATCTGATAATTTACTGTAGAGAAAGAATAGTCAAGAGATGGAATTTAGAATGAAGAGATAGTCTAAAATATGTGATATTTCAGAATAAATTAAAATTAATAGACTAGAAATCTGTGATTCTGTATCTTAGATTAATCTTTCCTAACAAGAAAGGACTTGGTACTCTACCTCCTTTTCTCAACCCTCCCCAAATAAAAGTGATATTTTGAAGGAAGATATTTTTAATAGTCACCAAAATTGATTCAAGTCATTGAGTAAAAATATCTCCATATTTGTGTTTAAAAATAAGTGTAACTTTCTTCAACATGAAGAGAAAACTTATATTAAACCAAAAGCTATCACCTGGGATTCTTCTTTCTGTGAATTAACATTAAAGGCCTTTCTCAATTCTTCCAGAATGAGTCCCTGGAACGCCAGATGCGTGAAATGGAGGAGAACTTTGCCGTTGAAGCTGCTAACTACCAAGACACTATTGGCCGCCTGCAGGATGAAATCCAGAACATGAAAGAAGAAATGGCCCGTCACCTTCGTGAATACCAGGACCTGCTGAATGTCAAGATGGCTCTTGACATTGAGATTGCTACCTACAGGAAACTGCTGGAGGGGGAGGAGAGCAGGTAGAGAATGGGCATCTGGGTGTACGATGGGCTTCCCTGGTTTAGAACTAAAGGGCAGTGTGGGGGATGGATTGTAACCACATGCAACAAAGGGGTATTTTAAAGGAATCATTTGTAAGTTAGGTCCTTAGGGAATGGGATTACTGCCTACAAGTATGGCTTTCCCCAAAGCCTGTGTTCATGGAGCTGTTGCTGTAACATAACTCTTGCCCTGCTTTATTTTCTTACAGAATTGCTCTGCCTCTTCCAAATTTTTCTTCCCTAAATCTGAGGGGTAAGTTCTTGCTTTTCATTTGTAAAAATCAGAAGCTCATAACCATTGGACCATTTTGTTTTCTGGGAAAGGTCATTCTTTGTTAAGAGTGGATCTGATAATGGCATGGTGGAACTGATTCTACTAAAATCCAGAGTCTAGGACTGTTTGTTTATGGGATGCATGTACATCCAAGTCCTAAATGGGAAGTGCTCGATCCCGAAACTCCTCATTATCCTCTTATTGCCATCATGGTTTAAACATGTACCTTTTTAAATCAGTGAAGGGCTCTTAAAGCACAACTTAGATTTCTTCATGGTGAATCATTATCTTGAACAGCTATAAAAAATAACTTTTATAACTCTTCACTTAAAACTTTTATGTTGCATTTGAATTTCATTTTCTCTTTCTCTTGTGTGTGTTCTCTCCTCAGAAACCAACCTGGAGTCACACCCTATGGTCGACACCCATTCAAAGAGAACACTCCTAATTAAGACTGTAGAAACTAGAGATGGACAGGTTGGTAGCCCCTGAATGAAGGGATGGGCGAGCTAGGGGAGGATCCAAAAGTCTTGCTACTGCCCAGATATACCCAAGCTGCACACTAGTCAAACTCTAAAGAGTAACCAGAAGTCCCATCACCTCCTATTCCGTACGCTCACTCCACTAATTCTTTAAGGGCTACCTCAAGCGGGAGGCTTGATGGCCCTCTTCCTGTGAGACCTCACAAGGATGCTGGTTCACCTGGCCTCTGTGTAATTTTAGTTGTTTAAATGCAACCTTTTAAAGTTTGAATCTTCACGCTCAGGCTTAACTGCCGAGATGAAATGAAGAGTAACTGAAGGTTTGGAGGAGCATTGCATTTGTGAAGCATGAAAAAAGATGGATCAGGGAGCCAGAGTCTGTTAGGGGCAATGCTGGAGTAGAGTAATCAGTTCCTCCCCCCGCTACTCTGGGGTACAGGGTATCTCTTGCATCTGGTCTCTCGGCACCTCCAAGTTTGCCTAATTATGATCAGGGGGATTTGAGGCAATCTTCAAACAAAATAAACTGTCCAAATCCTCGCACGTGTGATGGTTGAGGTGTATTTGGAAGAAGGGAGGAGAAACAAGAATACCAAGGAGTTACATATTTTCCTGTGTGCTTCTGAGATACTGCTGGGCATCTGTTAGAGTCACTATAAAAATATCCATCTGTATTCTTGCCCACGGACGTGTTAAACACTCAGGGAGAAACATATGCAAATAGGACAAAGGTATTTCACTCCCTTTTACAGTCTCTACTGCACATAAGTAACCTGGACATATACCCCGTCACTGGGAAACTCCCTCCTGAAAAATGCATTTTAGAAATCATAACATTGTATCCATTCATGGGCCAACATACACAGTCTTTGTAGTTCCAACTCTATTCTCTAACACCATTCTGTTACTTTTTAAGTTTGGGTGGGAAAGTTATGAACATCAAAGCTCATTTTATTCCAGAGGATTTTGAAGTTTTAGATCCTAGTACTAAGTTTAAATTGCATTTTGAGTCTAAATTGTATTTCCTTTTTTTTTTTAATAGGTCATCAATGAAACTTCTCAACACCATGATGATCTGGAATGAAAAGTGTGAGCTGACTGCAGTAGAATCTTACCAGCAAGAAGAAAAGAGAATTCCATATGTTAAAGAAACAGCTTTTAAGTGCCTTTCTGCAGTTTTCCAAGAGCGCAAGATAGATTTGGTTAGCTATAACAGAATAGGCTTTAGTTCTTATGAACTGACCCTCGTAAAAGATTTAGAAAGTTTACAACAAAATCTAGTTTACAATGATATCTTGTGCTACAATACTTTTTTAAGAAGTGTTTTTGAATACCATAAAACTGCTTTTTATTTCCAGCCAGTGTCTGACCAACCTATTACTGCTTCAATAAATCTTTGGAAAATATTGTTTCTGCTCTTGTTTTTCATTTTTGAAATAAGCCATTTCTTTCTAAATGGGTCATTTTTGATCAGAACCTTTTTATGAGTCTAGCACTTTGACTTGGTAACTGTTTTCCTGATGATTTCTTTAGTTTAAAAGTGTAGTTGCAAACTACAGAAAGCCTTTCTCCATTCTCCATTTCTCCATCCAGTTTCTCATCCTCAGAAAGAACAATGGGCACTGAATCAAAGTCTGATATTTAAACAACGTACTTAAGGTCCAGATAGACATTCTTATTGACTCCCACCAAAAAAAAATCCTGTTTGTTATGATAAGCACTGGGGAAGAAGAAAATAAATGATAACATCTCTGACCTAAAGGAAAACATTCTTAAGGAGGAGACAATATGTATATATGAATATAGGTGCATAATAAATCCATATTCTTGGTGTGGTCAAACTGCAATTCAGCCTTTTTAATTGACAAGCACAAAGAATAATGATAATCGTGAATGCTTTGGAAGGATGGTGGTTGCATTTTTTAACTATGTGAGTCCTGTTTATTTCACTGGTTTTCTATCACTGGTATTTTCCCAAGATCATTCAGTAATTTAATAGACATTAATGCCCACCCCAATCACTCATCCACCTCTTTAAATCCAGAGTTCAAATATGAAAATCAGTTTCCTGAAATCACCTAAAACTCATGTATGATTTCTTTGGTCAAAGGAAAACTTTTTTTTAGTTTTTATTTATTTTTTTATTAATTTTTATAATTATAACATTTTCTGACAGTACATATGCATAGGTAATTTTTTTTTTACAACATTATCCCTTGTACTCCCTTCTGTTCCGAATTTTTCCCCTCCTTCCCTCCACCCCCTCCCCTAGATGGCAGGTATTCCCATACATATTAAATATCTTATAGTATATCCTAGGTACAATATATATGTGCAGAAACGAATTTTTTTGTTGTGGTTGTTGTTGCAAAGGAAGGATTGTATTCGGAAGGTAAAAATAATCTGGGAAGAAAAACAAAAGAAAAAAAAAACAAAACAATGCTCATAGTTTACACTCATTTCCCAGTGAAAAAAAAAACTTTTTTATTTTAAACCTGCCCAAAGGGCTATAAAAGTGTGTACTTCAAAGAGATGAAAGTAAAAGAGCCTATTGTACAAAAATATATATATAGTAGCTCTTTTTGTGATGGCGAAAAATTGGAAAATGAAGGGAATGTTCATTACTTGGGGAATGGCTGAACAAATTATGGTACTTCATTGTGATGGAACTCTATTGTGCTATAAGAAATGGTGGGCAGGATGTTTTCAGAAAAATCTAGACTTATAATGAACTGATAAAGTGGAGAGGGCAGAACCCAGAGAACGTAACACACAATAACGTCAATATTATATTAATTGTGGATGAATTAGCAATTCTCAGAAATACAATGATCCACGATTCTGAAGGACTCATGATGAAAAATACTATCCACCTCTGGAGAAAACTGATGGAGTTTGAATGCAGATTGAAGCATTCTTCTTTTTTTTTTTAACTTTATAATTCTTGGGAGTTTGGGGTTTTTTCTGCATTTTTTTTTTTTGCATTTTGCTAATGTGGAATGCAGTATGTTTTGCAAGATTATATATGAGATATGTGTATACACATGTGTATATACATACATGCATGCATATATATGTGTATATATATATATATTGCATTCTCAAGGAGGAGGGAGGGGGATAAAGAATACAGAACTCAATTTTTAAAACTAAATATTAAAAATTTTTGTTGACACGTAATTGAGAAAAAATTAAATGAAAAAAAAAAAAAGAAAGCCTTTTAAAATTCAAATCCTTAAATGAGGACAGCTAATGAGATGAAAATACAGTACTTGAGTGTTTTTTTTTTTGTCTGTTTGTTTTTGCTGCCTCCACTTTGTTGATAGCGATGAGCTAATCCACTATAACTGTTGGAGCATGAAAAAATGGGAAAGGGATATAGCCTACCTTCTATTAGCAAGAGGCAGCCAAAGTGCCATTGTTGCAATAATTAGCACCTAGGCAAATTAACTGGTGGCTGCTGTGGGTGTTGATGTGTGAAGTGTGCGTGCCTTCCTATCTTCCCCCTTTTCTTAGAGAGTAGTTTGTTTTTTTTTAATTTTTGTTGCTGTTGATTTTCAGATAAGTAATTCAGCAGTTTAATGTAACTGAGTTGTAAACTTATTTGCATGCCTCCTCCAGGGAACCAGTTATTTTTCAAATAATGTAATAAATCTCCTGCAAAATGGTCTTACACTGGGTACTACATGGTTTACTAGGTTCTGGAAGCAAAATCCTCTGAATCCAAGCGCCCCAAATTCTTCATGTTCACCCCAAGTGACCCAATGTCAGGTCCTGGGTCTTGAGAATGGACAATTCTGACAATCAAGCATTGACTCACTGATTATCAGATACTACCAAGGTTTGGGATGGCTACCTTTATTCAGTAAGGTTTGGGATCGTTACTCAAGAAAGTAAAGGCATGGTTTGTCTAAGAGATGACGGACTACGGAGGCAGGCAGGACTGACTCCTCAGTAATTTAATTGTAACAGACAATTAAATATACAATGTTTACTACAAGGGCCATAGGAATTCGTTGATGAAGCCGATTTGGAATTGTCAGGGATGTTTTCCTGAGAGGAAAAAAGACGGGAAGGTATTCCAAGCAAAAACAAAAGGAAGAGACCTGAAATGACCCTAAATCGGACACTAATAAGGCTGGTCACTTATCCTGAGACTCCCACCAAGGCCTACAATCCTGAAATTCTGCTTTAGGATTATAGATGTGGAGTGGGAAAGGATTATCTAATTTAAACTCCCTCATTTTAGGAATAAGGACATGGGAGACTCAGAAAAATTTATTTGCCCAAGGATATAAAGGCAGGCAATGGTAGAAAATGGGCTTCCAACCCCGTCATCTGATTTCAGGATTTCTTTAACTGGATCACACTGTCTGTAGAGTTAATACACTATATTTTTTTGGGGGGGGGGTTGGCTCACCAGAATGAACACCTTATACTCCACGTATAAGGGTGACCCCTAGGTCTCTGTTTATTTGATTGTAAAAAAATTTACCATTTTTCAATTATTGAGAGATAATATTTGTTTTTAAGACAGTGCAATGCACATAGTAAGTTCTGCATAAGTGCTTATTCTCTTTCCCTCTTTCCCCTCCACCCTAGACTTTTTATTAGAGCTATTTAGGATTTAGAAATAGAACATGTTTCAATGACCACCTGGTTTGATTGTCTCATTTTACAGATGAAGAAACTGAGGAGTTTTTTCTCTAAATTCTGTATTCTCCTCACCAAATCCCACTGCCTCCCTTTGTCTATTTTATCAATAACTGTTAGAAATCAGTCCTTAATAAAGAACTTAATAAAAAACCTAGAGGAAAGATTTTCCAGGGGCATTTATTTAATTTCATTTCAGTTTATTTAAAGTCTTTATTTTTACCTTTATAGGTTTTCTTCTTTTTCTCTTTGGTAAAGGAAGTGATTGATATTTGTCTTTTTCTATATAATATTAATCCAAGATTACAGGATATGAGAAAAAGGAGGAAGAGGTGATGATAGAGAGCATGTCTCTGGGAAAAAAAAAGTTGCCAGGGGGACAGTGAGATGTGTGGAAATAATGTGAAAATAAGGGTCAGCTAAGTATTCTCACGGCCATGGAAGTAGATGAGGAAGCTGGCAAGCACACCTGAGATTGATTAAGTGGGGTGACTGTAATTCATCCAGTCCTTCACCCCGACCTCCCAGAGGTTTTGGTCTAGACAAAGCTGTAAGTGGGAATTATTCCCTCAGGAAAAACAGCCTGACAGATGTCCTCATTTGGAGGATGAAGGAGACTGGGATACTGCTCCAGATGTCCGAGAGATAGAGAACTTCGGCTCCTGCTGGGGAAATGGGGGAAGGCTGGTGCAAATTGTGGCTAGAGTTGCTTGATGTTGGTGACAAAGAACTACAAGTGCTATTTTTTAAAGTTATGTCCCACTCTTTACAAATCCTATTTGGGGTTTTTCTGGCAGAGATATTGGGAGGTTTGCCATGTCCTTCTCCAGCTCATTTTACAGATGAGGAAACTGAGGCAAACACAGATAAGTGACTTGTCCAGGACAGCACAACTAGGAAGCATCTGAAGCCAGATCTGATGAGTTTTCCTGACTCCAGGACCAATACTCTCTTCCCTATGGAAGAATACTCTCTGCCCTTACAGGTGCTACTAGAGCCTGACACTCTTTAAATCCATTGTCCTGGAGGCAGATCCCGGATCATGCTGCCTTAGTTTTATCAAGATAGTGTAGTGGGTCCAGTGGTGGAATTGGAATTTGCAATTTACCTTGCCCTTTCTGCCTCAGTTTCTCCAACTGTAAAATGAAGTGTAAAGGTTCTCTCTGTGACTGTGAACCTTAAGGTCACTTCTGTTGCACTGAAGCTCCTGGCAGGTGGTTAATTGGTGGGAAGAAGTCTTAGACTTGCTAAAGATCCTAGCTTCTTCCCTTCTTGTTTTGTCTTCCCAGGTTAAGTAATAAAAAAGCAGTTATTCCCAGCTATCAAAAGGAGAGGCCCAGTAAAGCAGTGACACTTCCATTTAAAGGGGAAACCCTTTGAGCATTGGCTACCCCTCTCCCTGCTAACCTTCTCAGAAGGTCTTTCCTGGAGATTTTCTTACATATAAAAATTGTCAGAACCGGCAGCTCATTTCTGCTTGTGTTAACTAATACAGTTGAATTTTGACTTCTTGTTTTGAATATTTTCGACAGCATTTTTTCTATTACACTTTCCTCTGAAGGCCAGTCCCCCAGTCAGGGATGGGAAGAAATGATGAGGAGTTCTATGAAATGACCCATGTGGGAGGCAGAAAAACAGCAAGACAAAGAAGCTTCTTTAACTGCTGAAAGAAATGATCAAGATTTTCAAAAATCAATATGAAACTGTCATTATGGAAAATAGGTTCTTTATCCAAGAAATGCGAACAAAGATTATCTCTAACCAAAGAAATGGAATAGAATTAAGAAATACCAAAAATCAAGATGTAAAATGTAATTGATGAAAGAATATAAGTTTAATAAAAATAGTAATTAGCATTTTTATAGCCCTCTAAGGTTTACAAAACACTTTAAAATATTATCTCAGAATATTCTCACAAGAACTCTGGGAAGTAGGTGCTATTATTATCATCATTTTACAGATGAAGAAACCAAGGCAGGGAGAGATCAAATAGCTTGCTCAGAGTCACCAAGCTAAGGGACTCCAGACCCCCAGTTCTTAGTTTATTGCAACTCAGTCTTAATTGAAGCCCAAAGGTAAAAATAGAGGTATTCAAGAGACTGTGTATTCCCCAAGAGATTGCACTTGGTAAACAGCCAAAATCCTCTAGATGGGAGAGGATAAGTTGCTCTTGTGATCTGAATAATGATGTCTTTTTTAGCTTCTTTGAACCCTTGTCTCTAATTCCAGGATCATCAAGAAAGCCATGTTATTTCTTATGTATATGACTTATGGATCTTTGGCTATGTTGTAAGCTCCTTGAGGACAAAGGCCACATCTTAGCTATTTTGTATTAATATTGTATTTTGTATTTGCATTAATAAATATTAATAAATTGTATTGATTTGTATTTTGTATTAATATTTATTAATTTGTATTAATAAATATTAATAGAACAATATTAACAATCATCAATATTATAATAAATGTCAATAGGCTGATGAATTTCCACCCCCCACCATATCTTGTATGTTCTCTTTCTCATGGTAACCACTTAATTCTTCATTGGCCCATAGCTCAATTTTCTGTTTAATAAAATTCTGTTTCCCCACCCTGAAGGTCTTGGAATAGCACTCTGGATTCAGGTTACTTGCTAGGTGCAGATACCTCATTCTGATTCATTCAGCTTTATCTTGGGGAGTTAATTATAACAGCCATCTTCTACCCTATATTTGGAATAAAAAGATTTGGATTCCAATTCTGCTCAGCCCATTCCAACTATCCCATCTTGGGCTTCTTTCTCTGAGATTAATTTTCATTATTTGTAAAATGAGGATGTTGAACTCAATGAGATGGGGGGTCTCCTTCCAGTAAAGGGGAATGCAAACATCTATGGGGATAGAGATTCTGAGGGGTTTGGGAACAGAGATATGTGGGCATAAATGGGGGGGGATGAGAGTTTGGGAGGGTCAGTGTTGGTAAGTGAGTTCTAGTTATTACATTTTCAGGAAGGGCTGGGAGAAGCTGGAAAATGTCCAGAGAAATAGAGCAAAGATGATGAAAGACTTTGAATTCATTACATGCATGGATCATTTGAAAGAAGTGGGGATATTTGCCTGGGGAGTTAAAACTTGGAGGAGGGGAGAGGTTTGATCAATATCTCCAAGTCCAAAAATCAATTCAATAAGCATTTATTAAGTATTCCAGATGCTGTTCTAAACTGTGGGTATCTGAAGAGCTGTCAAGTGGAAAAGGGATTCAAGAACTAGCATGGACAGTAAGAAATTACAAAAAGCCAGATTTAGCCTTCTAAGGGAAAACTTCCTCATAATTAGGGACTAAAATGAAATGGGTTGTTTCAGGATTGCTCTCTCTAGAGATCTTTCAGCAAAACCTAAATGACCATTTGCTGGGAGTGCAGTAAAGGTGAATTTTCAGGCAGGTTTCTTCTAGTTCTGAATTCTGGCATCCTACGCAGCCCCCGACCTCCAAAAACTTGTCATTTGGGGAGACAACACAAACACATAAATTCTTAAGTAACAATAAAAAATTGCATGGGCTGAAGTGCTATAATGAATAATACAGAGATGTATAAGAATTTAAAAGAAGAAGAAGATGTGGGTGAAGGTTACCTGGAAGAAAGGAAGAGAATCATGGGTAGAATATGAATAAGTACACTAAGCGATTTGATGAAATATCTTTTTAAAAAAATAATGTGCTCTCTGGCTAATAGACAAAAGAAAGGGTGTCAGGGGGGACTCAGTCATGGTTCTGAGTGGGTACTGACCCACTGGAATGATTTTTCTATGGTCCCACAAATGAGGGCATAGGGCCCAGGTGTCATATTGGTTATTTAGTATTTATGAAAAGTAAGTTGTTTGCAAATTGTTTTCTAGTCAAAAGAAAGTGTTTTATATTCTTGGTCAGAAGCAAAGTGACCCATGATCTTTAGTATGTAATTGTTACTTGTTCTTCTCTGCCCTGGCTACAATCCCATAGGACTAAACAGTCAAGCCATTACGGCCCCTTGCCATTCTCTAAGAAAATCTGGATCTCATAAAAAGCTAGTATCTAGTATTAATCAGGTAGGTGACACAGTAGATAGAATATTGTACCATGAATCAAAAGACCCAAGTTCAAGCTCAGTCTCCAATGTTTACTGGTTGTGTAATCCTAAGCAAGTCTCTTTACTTTTGTCTATGTCAGTTTCTTGAAAATAAGAATAATAGCACCTACTTCCCTAGGTTCATTTAAAGCTAAAATGAGATAATATTTGTAAAGCATTTAAATTTTGATAAACCTTTAATCACTAAATAAATATCAGCTGTTACTGCTACTACTACTACTATTACTACTATTGCTACTACTACTACTACTATTATTATTGCTATTACTACTACTATTGCTACTACTACTAGTAGTAGTAGTAGTAAATTACTACTATTTACTACTACAACTATTATTACAACTACTACTACTACTATTATTACTCCTCCTTTTCCTCCTATTATTATTACTGCTACTACTATTACTACTACTACTACTACTACTACTACTACTACTACTACTACTACTACTACTACTTCCATTTCACTCTCTAAGATGGACTCTTTAAGACCATGAATGGATGAACTAATTAATTAATTAATTGAAAACATTTATTAAGGACTTAGTTTACGCAAAGTACTAGGCTAAGTGGTCAAATGGATTTAGGACTAAAAGATCTTAGTAGTGATCTATTATAAGTCTTTCGATTTTTATTTTTTAATAAATGGGGAAAATAAGACCCAAAAAAATTTGACTAAAATTACCCAATAAAACCAGGATTCTTTGACTGAGATCCATTGTTTTTTCTATCATGCTATCCCTCTGCTGCTATAGATGGTTGGGGGAATCCAGCAATGAGCCTTCCCCAAAATGGGTTAACTGACTAAACGACTCCTTCCAGTGTAAATCACGTGCAGGCTTTCTGTATTGATGGAATCCCAGAAGTCGTTCTGGAGCAACTCGACCTGTCAATGAATCATCTGACTAGCCAGCTCTGGCTTTAATGGACAGTTGCACTTTCTGACCTGATTCTGATGAGTAGCTCAGCCATTTGGTGGCAGGAGGCACAGGCATGCTGGTATATGTCTGCATTCTTCCTTCTACTCCTCTCCATTGATTAAACCCAAGAAAGTCTCTGGCAGCACCGTGACACTGCACAGCGGGTCACAATGCCGTGGATACCAAAAGCAATCACTACTGAATTTTCAAACTGCTTCTTAACATCTCCCTTACTACTTTTTAGCTAATACCAGGAAAGACCTTCCAAATGGAGTCTAACAACTCCCAAATTGTTCAGTGACCAAGTGATCTTGGAGCCCTATCTAGTGAAAACAAAAGAAAGGGTTGAGATCTTTAGGGAAAAACTGCAAAACAACAAGAAAAATAACATAAATCATTCCCTACCAGAAGCTACAGGCCACTGAGACTTTGCAGTTAATAAAGCAGTATTGTTCATCCTTTGAGAGGAGCCTGGGAAAGCAGGAGACCCACCATCAATATAGTATGTAGCCCCAAGCAACTTAGTAATTTCTCTGTCTCAGTCTCAAAGTAGTTATTTGGGTGGGAGAGCAAAGTAAATATATTTTTGAGCATTTTTAATTGATTAAAAGACTTAAGGGCTCAATATTAGTTTGGTGTTTGGAGCAGACTGAATTATCTCTTAGATCATTAAGAAGTAAAATTTTATATGCTAACAAAGATTAGCAGATCAACAAAAGATAGATAATGGAAGTAGCCTATTGGAAAGAATGCTGTAATGAGATTTTCATGCATGGTCTTTAGTCTTTATTCAACTAAGTCCTTGGATGATTTTAGTCAATTCAACAAATATTTAGTGAGTGTCCACTGTAAGAGATTCTATATTAGCTAGCTCCAAGAATCAAAAGATAAATGCAAGTTTCTGCTTTCAAGATGCTTACACCCTCAGTGTGAGTGTGTGTGTATGTGTATGTATGTCAAATAAAAACAATATTCTGTGTGAGAAAATGACAAATACATAATAGAAGGACTCAATTTCCACACATGGAAAATGAAGGTTCGGGTTAGCCAATCTCTAAGCTTTCTCTTAGCTCTAAATTCTTTAATTTTTGATTATGAATGTTGGATACACTAAGGATATTGACTTTTCAGATATGCGGGAGAAATGCATAGGACAGTAAAAACTATTACACAAAACACCACCTTTCAGTTGAGACCTGTAGAGACCTGAGCTCCTATTTAAAAAATAGCAATTAAGATGCTTCAGGAAAATACTATTTAGATAAAGAGATATAGCTTCAACGGAATTGGTAGTTGGCAAAAATCCTCTAATTGCCTCTTTGAAACTACTAATTGACAAACATCCTCTTCCAAAATATTGTTTCTTTGTTGTGGATAATGAGGAGTTTTCAAAAAGTCCTTCAGGTGTACCACATATCACTATGTCAGCTAAAGGTATGTTAACCAAGCACATCCTCCACATGGTGGTGAAATTTGAAACCCTATTGAATTTCTTCTTATTGTTCAGTCATGTCCGGCTCTTCATGACCCCATTTAGGGTTTTCTTGGCAAAGATGCTGAAGTGGCTTGCCATTTCCTTCTCCAGCTCATTTTACAGATGAGGAAACTGAGGCAGACAGAGATTAAGTGATTTGCCCAGGGTCTGTTTTAACTCAGGAAGAGGAGTTTTCCTGATTCCAGGCCTGGCACTCTATCTACCTAACTACCCTAGTTTATATAGTTACTAGATTGCCAAAATTATCAGAGGTACAATACATTATTCATTTTCACTAAACTGAACAACCTGAATGTTTGAGATTCAAAATAAGTATGCAATTGATATTAGAAACCCACTACTTCCTACTCAGTAAAATCCCCTCGTTCTTTATTATCTTGAAGAAAAAATAGAAAATCCACTGATTTTTAAAGATCAAAGTTTGACCTCCTCCCTAGTTTTCTTCCTGCACTCCTCTGAGCACACTCCATCTTTCTGTTCCTCATTCATGCCATCTCTGGGCTCCTTGCATCTTCCCTGGCTGACCCTTCTTCATTTCTGCTTTCTGACTTTGCTGCCTTCCTTCAAATCTCAGCCAAAACCCACTTTCTTTAAGAAGCCTTTCCTGACCCCTCTCAATGCTAGCACTCCTTCCAGTTTAAATGAGGCAATGCCCAATGGGTGATTGAGGATAGGTAAGATGAGTCAGAGAATGATTTCTTACCTAATCAAAAAAAAATCAATCTGAGAGGGAAAGACCCCTTCACGTGGGACCATTTCGGTCGTCCTGATCTAGATAGATTCTTTTCTGTGATATAAAGAGGACTGTTTTGAACTCAGGAAGAGGAATCTTCCTATTCTAGAACTGGAGTTTTGAGCAGTCAATTCTTCTCCTGGAACTTCAGTTTTCTTTTCTACAAATAGGAGTTGTAATACTACCGACTTCAGAAGCTTGCTGTCAGGAAAGTGCCATATAAATGTGAGTTAACATTACTCTTCCTACTAGACCCAGATGACAACAGGGAAGAGACTGGTGACTTTGCGCAACCATCTTATTTCAGTTCCATTCACCTGACGTCTTGGTGATCTTCAAGAACAAAGGCCGGACGACTTCCAATTTACCTTGTGTACACCTTGTCCTTACATAATTGTTTGCATGTTATTTCCCCATTTAGAAAGGGAGTTTGTTCATGGGCAAAGAATAGATTTTTATTTGTTTTTGCATTTCTTTGACTCCTCAGTCCTTAGCATAGAACCTGACATAGATTAATTGTTTAATAAACACTTGTTGATTTAATACTATTGTTCTCCATCTACTCAGAGTTCTAGAAGCCTTGCTAGGTCAATATCAAAACTGAAAATGAAAGACTAAAATTGCTTTTTCTTGACCTGAAAATCTTATATAACTTTCTTAATTGGAAGAAGAGGAAAATCATGGCACGTATGCCCTAATATTATTGACCGATAACAAAGCATTCAATTGACCAGTAACAATCATGTTGTACTATAATCATCAATCACTTTTTCCGTTATTGGTTTGGATCTCAGTCAAATCTTTTTTTCTTTATCTACACTATTCTAACATCTTTTTCTTTTTGTCCTCTTTACATCGTAGAAAAGAATCTATCTTATCTAACCTTTGTAATCTCCCTCTAGGGCACAGCTCTATATATTTCAATTATTCAAAGCTCTGAGCTTTTGTCTTTGTGGGAATACCCTCCTCTGGGTCATTAATAAATTGTCTTTGTGAATTGCTGAGACTGAAAAATTCTTCACTTTAAAGTCAATCTGATAATGAGCCAATTTAGACCTTCTTGCCTTATCTCCTCTTACTTCTTCCATTTTTATTAGTAGGAGGAGTAGTGATAACTCATATTTATATGGCACTTTCCTGACAACAAGCTTCTGAAGTCGGTAATATTACAATTCCTATTTGTAGAAGAGAAAATTGAAGTTCCAGGAGAATAATTGACTTGCCTGTGCTCAAAACTCTGGTCCTCGAGTCGGGAAGATTCCTCTTCCTGAGTTCAAAACTGACCTCAGACATTTCCTAGTTGTGTGATCCTGGGCAAATTACTTAACCCTGTCTGTCTCAGTTTCCTCATCTGTAAAAGAGCTGTAAGAGGAGACGGTAAACCATTCCAGAATCTTTGCCAAGAAAATCCCAAATGGGGAAACACTCAGAGCTGGACCCAACTGAATAACAACCACAATGCCCATAGTTGGCAAGTGTTCGAGTCAAGATTCAAAACTCAGGCTTGTTACTCCATGAAGTCTTCATCTCTCTTGAGCTCAACTTCTTTTGGACTCCTTTCTACCTTTAATTACACTCTGCCTCTGGACTTTCCTTCAGGGAATTCCTTATATCTGGAGGTAAAATGTCACTCAAGAATAATTTGTACAGAACTCTATGTTTTACAAAAACACTTGTTTGTGCTTTGCTGCAACTTCCAGATAGATGCTATGTTTTATTTTTGTTGAATCATTTTTTCAGTCATGTCTGACTTCATGACCGCATTTTCAGTTTTCTTGGCAAAGATTCTAGAATGGTTTGCTATTTCTTTTTCCAATTAATTTTACAGTTGAGGAAACTGAGGCAAACAGGGTGAAGTGATAACCCAAATTAAACTTTGTTTCCCTTTTTTCTTCTTCTTTCTTTCCTTCCTTCCTTCCTTCCTTCCTTCCCTCCTTCCTTCCTTCCTTCCTTCCTTCCTTTCTTTCTTCCTTCCTTCCTTCCTTCTCTCCTTTCCTTTCCTTTCCTTTCCTCCTCCTCCTCCTCCTCCCCCTTCTTCATCCTCTTTCCCTCACTCTCTGTCTCTCTTTTTATGTCTTTGTCTCTTTCTCTTCCTGTCTCTCACTGTTTCTCTGTCTGTCTTCTGTCTTTGTCTCTGTCTTTGTATGTCTTTCTGTATCTCTGTTTCCCCTCCCCCCCCTCCCCCCCCCCCCCCCTCTCTCTCTCTCTCTCTCTCTCTCTCTCTCTCTCTCTCTCTCTCTCTCTCTCTCTCTCTCTCTCTCTGTCTCTCTCTCTCTCTCTGTCTCTCTCTCTCTCTCTTTCTCTCTCTCTCTCTCTCTCTCTCTCTCTCTCTCTCTCTCTCTGTCTCTCTCTCTCTCTCTCTGTCTCTCTCTGTGTCTCTCTCTCTCTCTCTGTCTCTGTCTCTGTCTCTCTGTCTCTCTCTCTGTGTGTCTCTATCTCTCTACCTCTCTCTCTCTCTCTCTCTCTCTCTCTCTCTCTCTCTCTCTCTCTCTCTCTCTCTCTCTCTCTCTCTTACACACACACACACACACACACACACACACACACACACACACACACACACACCTTTAGACAAACATGCAATCCTCCACGAGTTTACAGAACATACATAAATGGTATGCTGGAGCTTTCTGCAGGTGGCGGAGAGCACGCACTGTCCTATAAAACAATGCAAATCCAGGTTGAATGATTCTCTGAATGTTTCTCCGTGAGAGGTTTGGCAGAAACAGTTGACTCCAGTTCAAACTGGGCTGTATTTCCACAGATCATCCTGACTTCTCAAGGTATTCCACCTTTCCAGAACACTGAGTAATATTTCTTTTTTTCAAACTGACAGAGCCCAAATAAAGCAGGATGCACAAATGCAATTCTCATCAGTTTCATCCAAATGTTTTTTGGTGGGGATTATTTTTAAAAGAAATAGATTCTGAGCTGTGTTAAGATTGTAGAGTGGTGAAATGTATGAGCTTTGCCAGGTTCACTCAACAAAAGAAAGTTGTGAAATGTGGTTTCTGCACATCAGAAGGAAAATAAGCTGTTCTTCAGCCATGTCTAACTCCTTGTGACCCCATTTAGGGTTTCTTGGAAGAAATGTTGGAGTAGTTTGCCATTTCCATCTCCAGATGAAGAAACTGAGGAAAATAGGATTAGTGACTCCTGGGGTCACAGAGTTAATGTCTAAATCCAGATTTGAGCTCAGATGCTCTCACCTTCACATCCCACTTCACCATTTAGCAGTCCTGAGGCAAAACAAGCCAAGAAATAAATAAATGATATAGTAAAGAGAACTCAGAGAAGCTTGATCAGCAGAACTACAAGATGTTTTTTTAAAAAAGTAACCCCTACTTTCAGATAATCTAACCAGTGGAGTTTTTTTTTCTAATTTTTATAGTATTTTATTTTTCCACATACATACAAATATAGTTCTCAATATTTACTTTTGCAAAACCTGTGTTCCAAATTTTTCTCCCTGCCCCCCAAGCCAGCAAGCAATCCACTATAGGTTAAACATGTGCAATTCTTCTAAACACATTTCCATATTTATCGTGTTGCACAAGAAAAATCAAATGAAAAGAGAAAAAAAAAACAAGAGGAAAAAAACAAGCAAACAACAAAAAGGTAAAAATTTATTTTTATATAGGTTCCTTGGAATAAAAATTAAATCAGTAAACTTCAAGTCTGTTAGCACTGATACAAAGTTCTATTTAATATATGGTCCCTTCTCTTGTGTTCTGCAAGTTAACATATACACTTTGCCAAGAATATACATTATCTTCTGCTACACTTTGGGGTGCATGGGACCTTTTCTACCTTATTTACAGTTGAAATCTGTTGGATACTTTGATCCAGCAGTGTTACTACTGGATTTGTATCCTAAAGAGATCTTAAAGAAGGGAAAGGGACCTGTATGTACAAGAATGTTTGTGGCAGCCCTCTTTTTAGTGGCCAGAAACTGGAAACTATGTGGATGCCCATCAATTGGAGAATGGTTAAATAAACTGTGGCATATGAATGTTATGGAATATTATTGTAAGAAATGATAAACAAGTTGATTTCAGAAAGGCCTGGAGAGACTTACATGAACTGATGCTGAGTGAAATGAGCAGGACCAGGAGATCATTAAATACTTCAACAACAATACTACATGATGATCAGTTCATGGATGTGGCCCTCTTCAACAATGAGATGAACCAAATCAGTTCCAATTGTTCAGTAATGAACAGAACCAGCTACACCCAGCGAAAGAACTCTGGGAAATGAGTGTGGACCACAACATAGCATTTCCCACTCTTTTTGTTATTGTTTGCTTGCATTTTTGTTTTCTGTCTCAGGTTATTTTTACCTTATTTTTAAATCTGATTTTTCTTGTACAACAAGATGACTGTATAAATATGTATACATATATTGTATTTAACATATACTTTAACATATTTAACATGCATTGGACTACCTGCCATATAGGGGAAGGGGTGGGGGGGAAGGAGGGGAAAAGTTGGAATAGAAGATTTTGCAAGAGTCAATGATGAAAAATTACCCATGTATATATCTGCATATATCTTATAAATAAAAAGCTATTTAAAAAAGGAATCTGTTGGAAATATTCTCTCCTCAACTAGAATGGGAGTGTCTGGAGAGCAAGGCCTGATTCTGCTTTTCTGTCTGTGCTCTGCCTTGTCCATGGCCTTGCACATTGCAGTTGTTCAGTTTGGTCTGACTCTATGACCTTGTAGGCCATTCTGTCCATGGGGACACTGGAGTAGTTCCCCATTACCTTCTCCAGTGGAGTAAAGCAAACAGAAATTAAGTGACTTGCTCAGGTTTACATGGCTAATAAGTGTCTGAGGCCATATTTGTAGTCAGGTCTTCCAGATTCCAGACCAGCACTCTATCCACTGAGCCAAATAGCTGCCTCTTAATGGCTTTGCATTTAAAAATTGCTTTTTCATTCATTCAGAGTTGACCTTGGTGTTGTGGAATTTATGACTTTTTTTAAATGACATGCTTTAGATGAATATTAATAGAAAAACACACAATCTCTTGGCTTCATACCCAAAGCAGATGGTAAATGATGGTACACAATTAGGCAAGCTGGTATAATCTAACAAAGTCTAACTTGAAAGATTGTGGGAAATTGTGGAAAAATATTTTATACAAAGATAAATTTATAGATAATATAGTGCTAAAGTTGTCCATAAATTCTTTGATTTTGGACTTAAAATTATAAAGAAATGATACTCTTAATAAATACCAAAAACCTTATGCAAAACTTGGCATTCTGTTTTCTCAAGGTAATGATGCTTACAGTCATCCCATACACATTACTAAAAATATAAACAATGTATGGAGAATAATAAGGCCAGAAACATCCCTACTGTTTCTAACTAACAGGTGATTACATCTCATTTTGCCACAGCAAAGCAGGATTTTTGGCTAATGAGGCCTCAGAAGGGCAGGTAACTTCTATGCAGAGTCAGAAACCTTGAGACCTATTAAGTCATTAACTAGGGCCAAATTAATTCTACAATGCATTTTCTGGTGCTTTAACCTGTCTAGTGTTAAATGACTCAGGAGCCATTTCTTTTATTATAATTCTTTTCAAGGTTTTTTTTTTCTCTTCACAGCCAGGAACCCACTAATAACCTCTCCTGTCAGCAAAGTTAAGTTCCTTGGACCCCTGTCAAATGATTTTTGGTAGTTAATTTGAAACAGAGGCAAGAAGACAGCAGAATCATTCTGGAAAGCAAACAACAGAAACCTCCCAGCTGGGAAGAGTTTAATCATTATTAGCATATCCACTCCTGGCAGGAGTGAAGCAGAGCCACATGAATCAAACATCAGCCTCCAAAAATCAAACACACAGCAACTTAGATTCCAGTCTATCAGTAACTGGTTAAATTATTCACTCTTCTTACACATTTAATAAAGGTCTGAAACTGGGTCCAGGAACTATTGGCATACAAAATGAGAAATGGGAAACAAATAAAACCCAAGAAGAGAAATACATTTCTTGCTTCTGGGATGTGCTTTTGGGTCCTATTCAGGGAGAGTCATATTGCTAGATTTGAAAGTGCTCTCTTTGAATGGTCAGTATTTAAATCTTGATTGGGTTTGTGTCAGGATGTGTCATGATGTTGGTACTGTAAACCTGCCTAATATTAGACCAGTCTGAATCAGAAGATGACAGAATATTAGAACTGGAGAGGGCTACAGAGATCATTGAGACCAACTTGTGAATTTGGAAACTGAAAACCAAAAGTTGGTTCTTCCAACTTGTTCCAAGGTCATGTGGCTAATTAGAGATACAGCAAGGATGAAAACTCGGTGATTTTTCAGAAAATGTGGAAAGGGCCTGAAGGAGGTATGTGGTCTATTTCCCAAACATTTGGCAAAACAATCTCCATGGATTAAGAATTTTTATATATATATATATACATGGACCCACATGAACTGATGCAAAGTGAAGTGAGCAGAACCAGGAGAACATTATACACAGTAACAGCAACATCGTCCTCTGATTGATTTAGTTCTTCTCAGTGATACAATGATGCGAGACAATGTCAAAGGATTCATGATGAAAAATGCTATTACCTCCAGAGAAAAAACTGATGGAGTCTGAATGAAGATTGAAACATATTACTTTTATTTTTCTTTCTTTTTTCCTCCTTTTCTTCCTCTCTCTTTCTTCCTTCCTTTCTCTTTCTTTCTTTCTTTTGCCCTTTCTTTTCTTTCTTCCTTCTTTCTTTCTTTTATTTTCTCTCTTCTTTCTTTTTTACTTTCCTTTCTTCTGCTTTCCTCCCTCTTTCCGTCCTTTCTTTTTTTTTCTTTTCTTTTCTTTTTTTTTTTTTTGGTCTATGTCTTCTTTCACAACATGAATAAAAGAGAAATATGTTTTGCATGATTGCACCTGTATAACCTTATATCAAATTATTTACTGTTTCAGGAGGGGAGGAAGAAGAGAATTTGGACTCAAAATTTTAAGAAATGAATGTTGAAATTATTTTCATGTAGAATTGGGGAAAACAATATTTTAAAATAATTTTATGTATATGGACAAACCTTGAAAGTAGAGTCATATGACCTACATTCTAATTCTGCTTCTTCCCTTTAATATCCATATAGCTTAGCCTCTCTGGATCTCAATTCCCTCATTTGCAAAATCTAAGATCTCTTCCAGCTCTATTTGTCAACTTTGAATTCTGTCTCTGACATTTGTCAGCTGGATAATTTTTAGCTAATTTCTGAGCTTCTGGTTCCCCTAATGTAAAAGGGGATTTTTTAATATTCCCCAATAATATTTTTCTTACCTACCTTCAGGGTTATTTAAAAGAAAACATTATACCATGTAAATATGAGGTATTATTTGCCAATCATCCAAAGAAATGTTGATGTCTGATGGTTTCTTAAGTAAGTTACAAGAATTTCCCAAGAGTCTTATTTAGAAGATATAGAAAGGGCTTAAATGTATTTGGATTTATAATTAGAATCCAATTTTCCAATTCCAGTATTGATTTTGATGCCTAATTTGAGGAAACTTTCAACACAGAATTTAGCTCTTGTTAATGGTCACATCTCGATTTTTCTCTTTCTTTTGCAATACTTTTCATTCATTCTTTTATCACTAATCCAAAAGCCCTATACCACCCAATATTATCATTGGGCAGTAAAAACAAACAAACAAACAAACAAACAAACAAACAAAAACAAACAAACAAACAAACAAACAAAACAGCTGACCAAGGAAAGAATAAAGAACACCGGAAATGTTTTCACGATGCATCATGGCTTCCAAGTCAAAAGTTGAAGAGCACTGAGCCAGAGGGAAGAGCAGTTGAATATTTCTTTCCAATTTGAAGAGTTTGCCAAGATGTGCACCAGTTCATGAGAGTTCAACCCCCTCTAGTGGTCAACGGCATGGGATAGACCACTTCTACCATATCCTTCTCTCCAGGGGGAGGATGAACTGTCTTAGCAACAGACAAAAAGGCAAAAAAGAGAAATGAGCTTCCCAGTGCTCTGGGAATGATGTGGACATTATGTGTATATTGAAAAGAAAAGCAATAAGATGAGATGAGCTCTCCAGTGGCTTTAGTTCAGCAAGATAGTTGACAATCCTAAGTACTACTTGGTCCAAAGTGCTAGTTTGACTTCTATTTAGGATCCCAGGTTCAGATCTAGAACTGGAAATGATGTCAATGGCCATCTAATCCAAACTATTCTGTGTACATAAGTATCATTTATCCACAATATGCTAGATTAATAGTCCTAAAACATAGTTCATCAGATCACTGGCCAATATAGGCCTAGAGAACATTGTCTCTTTACTTTCTTCTCATGGTCTCTTTGCTTGAATTTTTAGTATTTAAAAAAAATTATTGGTATTTTCTATTCTCATAGTATAATTTCTGAATATTCCCATCTCCCTCCTTTGCAGTATTAAAAAAAAAAAAAAAAGCAGGTAAAAACTACCTAGAGGATGAATATGTTTGATAAATATGCAATAGTCTTCCCCTGTAGGCCCAAGCCTCTTGGCTGAGAGGAGGAAGTGATGTTTTGTAATTAATTTTCTTTTCAATGGGATATTAGCTAGATAAACAAGATTGACATTTAATATGTGTCAGGCCTTGTGCACTAAAGAGTTTAATGATTTTCCTACCAGAAAGGTGGATTGTTACATTCAGAAGTCTATTAGTAGCAGCTAAAAAACCAGGAGAAGTCAAAGAATCCCTATTTCCAAACTTGAACTGAAAGCCATTGAGAAGGTTGTTCCATAAGCCCCCCCCCCTCCCATACTTCAAGGGGTAATGCAGCTGGCTGCTCTAGGATCAGGACACAAATCCCCCTACAGCTAATAGCTCTTACTGAAAAACTAAATTAATCAGAGAGGAACACAGATCCTAATTTTGTTGCTCAATAAATAAAACCATGCTTTTCATGTATTGGCAGGAACAAACAGTCAATAAGCACTTATTAAACTCCTACTGTGTACTAGGCATTGTACTAAACATTAGGGATACAAAAAGAGGTAAAAGTCCCTGTCGTTAAGGAGCTTAGAGTCTATTGAAAATTTGAACAAAGAATTGTAGAGTTTCAAAACCATTCCCAAATAGTCATTGAGCTTGTACTTCAAGATCTTCATGAAGGGAGCTCCAATACTGCCTGAAGGAACCTATTTTATCTTTAGATAATTCAAATTGTTAGAAAATTTCTCTACTTAAAGTCACCTATTAAAAATCTGATTGTGCTTTGTCTTCCTTTGCTCTCCATATATGACCGGATTACTACCTTTTCCTTTCATATATTTCCTCAATGGTACCCACAATATCATGGAGGAAATAATGGAACAGCTAGGCTGCACAGTGGATGGGGAGCTGGGTCTGCATGCAGGAAGAACAGAGTTCAAATCCAGCTTTAAACATTTACTCTATGTATGATTTACATTTACTAAAATGACCTTAGGCAAGTCACTTTACCTGTTTGCCTGAGTTCCTTTTCTGTAAAATAAGGTTTATATATTAGCATCCTCCTCCCAAGTTCATTGTAAGGATCAAATGACATAAAATTTATAAAGCACTTAGTCCAGTAGGAGCTACATGTTACCTGTTATTATATTACTTCTTGTGTGTGGCTATCTTTAGAATACCTGTTTGTATCCACCATGAGTCTCTTGACTTTTGAGTCACCTGTGACTTTTATACTTCAGAAACTATGAGAATCTAAGTGCAATAATCACATAATATTACTGGGAGAACACTGATATTTGAAAACTGAGCTTTGGTGTCTGCTTGGGATTATTAAAAGTTCACTATAATTTCCCACTTGCAAGCCAGTCTTCTCTTTTTATTCTATTAAGTTTTTGGTCTTCACTGATCTCCGAGACCACACTCCAGATTTTCTCCACCAGAATCTTTTTATCTTGGAAAGTCACTCATGTACAGGAAGCACCGTACCTTGGTTAGCTTCTCCCAGAACCTTTATATAAGAAGAGCATTCAGACCAATCAGGCTTCGTTGCGCTTCAGGTCATATACCTTGGACTTTCCCTATCGTGCCTAATTTCATGAGCTCTGATATCCCTCCCCATTTCAGCTTCCTTTACTACCAAACTGAAGTTCCGCAAAGCCATTGTGCTGACCCTGGGCAGTATACCAACACCATACCAGGAAACTGTAATGCTTCCATTTCAATTGTCTTAGGAAAATTTTGAAAATCACCTGGCAGAATAAATTAACAGATACTGAGGTCCTTTCTTGAATTAAACTGCCAAACATTCAAATTCTACTGCAGAGAGCACAACTCCATCGGGTCGGTCACATTGTTCAAATACCATATCTATGTTTGCCAAAAAAGGCTATTTTATGAAGAATTCACACATGGCAAAATACAAGGACACTCTCAAGTTCTCTCTTAAGAACCTTAAAATTGATTATATGACATGGAGATACTGGCACAGGACACCCCCCCCCAGTAGAGTATGCCCTCCTCAGAGAAGGTGTTGTATTCTATGAACAAAGCAGAATTGAAATAGTTCAGAAGAAACAAGAGATGCACAAAGTTCCACCTTAAATGTTCCTCAGGACTATTAGTGTCTGACCTGTGGAAGAATGTTCAGAGCTCATATTGGTCTGATCACTCACAGAAGGACACATTAATTTGACCCTAAATAGTGAGGTCTTTTTGATGAGAGTTAGGAAAGAAGGAACCCCTTTTGGATCAGTGCAAGGATAGTCCAGTGTCAGCGCAAGAGTCCCCTGTAAAGGAATTTACAAGCCTGAAAACCTAGATTGATTTAAAAAAAAAAGGCTTATTATGGGAATTTGGAGGTAAAGTTTAGTTAGTAAAGTTGAGGATAGAGATAAAAGGGCACCGGAATAGGTCTGGTGGGCAGAAACCTCTGACATGACTGACATAAGGATGCCAGGCTTAGGACTTCTGCAAAATGTGGACTCCAAAGTAGCCCCTTTTATAATGGAGGCTCTTGATGATCTTAAAGGTGGGTGGAGTCCCAGGCTCCTGGTGGGTTTTTAGCCAAGGTCAGCATTGAATAGAATTCAATGGGTTTAAACTGTGGGGGCTGGGAAAACCCAAGTTAGCTCAGATCTGGTGGGGGCTGGAGAAAGCCTAGATATCATTGGAATTCAAAAGGGAGCTTTTTGACCGGGATTTGTGAATCAAAAGATCCTAGCTTAAAGGGACCTCAACCCCCATCATTTTTGGTCCTCTTTCAGAATGAAGGACAACAACCAATGGGAGCTTCCATCTTCCATTAGAATATAAACTACCTTTCTTTCTGCTTGTATTTGTATTTCTAGCTCTTAGCATGTGCCTGGGGGAAAATAAGTGCTTAATAAATAGTTGATTGATTGATTGATTGGGACAATCTCATTGTCTTCTAATGACATGCTGTAGTCTAGACAAGAGAAATCTTTTTGTCCATTGATTTTTTTTTCTGTATTATCTATTTTGAACAAAAAAAGAGATTTCACTGGAAAGAAGAAATTTATGTTATTCTAGGGCTTGATGAAATCACCACTACATGATCTGAAGCAGAGGATTTGTATAACTTCACCATCTACAATAAATCTGTCTTCCATGTGGACTCTACAGAAGACGTCCTTCATGACAATGGTGAACACCTTTGGCAAGCATGTATTGTCCTGTTTCATGTCTCCATTGACGTTAATAATGGAAGGGCCATTGAACTGAGTAATGAGAGATGCTCTGTTGGAAGAGAGCTTTTAAGGCTGCTTTTTGTTCTAAAGAATCAATTGCTTTTTTGTAATCTACAAACAATGAACACAGTGAGATCTTATATTCTCTTCCCCTTTCAGACAATTTTGAGAACACAAAGATGTTGGTCTGCCATTGAAAATAATTTGCAAAAGACTGCCTGTTCCCTTCTCAGAACATTGTGTCTCTCAATTCAACTTAAAAATCATGTTAGCTTTTTATTCTTTGGCTTTCATGTCTTACTTTTGACCCATATTGTGCATAAAATCTTCCTAATATATATTGGTATTTAGCCATGGATTTCCCAAATTGATATTATATGCATAGTCAATATGTTTAATCCAATTGCAAAAATTTATATTTATTTTTATTACATTTCATTTCATTAGGTATAGACAATTCTTAGAATAAACTCAACTTGGTCATAACTTTTAAAAATATATTGCTGTAGCCTCTTTACTCACATTTGATTCAATATTTTTTTGTCAATATTTAATTTGGATATTGGTCTATAGTTTTCTTCCTCTGCTTTGTCTCTTTTTGTTTAGGTATCAATATTATATTTGCATCACAAAAAGAATTAAGTGGGATCTTTTCTTTTCCTTTTCTTTTCAACTTATATGATATTGGAATTAATCTTTGAATACTTGATAGAATTCACTGATAAATCTATTTAGCATTAGATTTTCTTTTTGTTTTTTGGGAGGCTCACTTATGTAGTGTTCAATGTCTTTTTCTGGAGTTTGGTTATTTAAATACTCTGTTTCTTGTTCTATTAAACTGGGCATTTTATGTTTTTGAAAATATTCATCTTTTCATCTACTTAATTTATCAATTTTAGAATTGAATTAAATAAATGTTAAAATAGTGTCTAATAATCTCCTCTGTGTATATTCTAAATTTTTTCCACCATTTTTACTTGGCTAATTTAACATTTTTCTCTCTTTTAAAAAATCAGCTTAGCTGTTTATCTGTTTTATTACTTTTCCTTTCCAAAAAATTAGCTCATTGTGTTGCTTGTCAATTTAATGACTTTTTTTTTTCCCCTGAGGCTGGGGTTAAATGACTTGCCCAGGGTCACACAGCTAGGAAGTGTTAAGTGTCTGAGACCAGATTTGAACTCGGGTCCTCCTGAATTCAGGGCTGGTGCTCTATCCACTGCACCACCTCGCTGCCCCCAATTTAATGACTTTTTGTTTTCAAATTCTTTCTTTTAACACATTGAAATCTTCTCTACTAAAATATAGTATTTGTGTTAGGCTCTGTCAAATTTCATCCCTTTTACCATCCCATATTCTGAAAAAGAGTGGTCACTTTGCCCAAAGGTGATCATCAACTTTTCTGTCTTAGTGGTCAGTTCTTTCTTGGTCAGAACTTTAATTTCATCTCGTTTGTTGCCTGGAGGTGGCACAATGAATCCACATCACTATTCTTTGGAGCAAAATAAACGGCTTTTTCTCATAGTCCTAGTCCCATAATCTAGTTGTTTAGTCCTATGTCATTCTGTAGAATGAGCCTGCCTTTCACACAGCTCAGTGTTTACAACTCCTTCCACCCTCCTTGAACCTCATTAAAAAAAAATCTTCCAATCGCTTGACACAGTTGGGATTCTCTTTTTCTTCTCCACACATCTTTTCTTTATTTTTTTGTTTTTTCAAATTACTTCTTTCATTTTCTCTAAAAATGCTTTATTCTCTCTGAAAACTTGAAAAATTAACTTTTACACCTTGTCCACAGAATTATGGGATGTTAAATTGTTAACAAAGTTTTGAGATTTGCTTTGTTCTTCCTATTTTTTTATTTAGAAATTGGAATTAATTGGGGGTGATTGGTAATTGGGGTTAAGTGACTTGCCCAGTGTCCACAAGTGTCCCATTTTACAGAGGAGGAGGCTGGGCTTCAGATATAGCATAGGTTTGAGGTCATGTAGTTCATGAATTGGGGAGGAAAGGATAGAGATGGGCTGGATTTGAATTGAACTCAGTTTCTCCTGACTCCAGGGATGGTGGTGTACTTGATATGGGTTAAGATTCCTTTCTAATTCCCAGCCCTCATGAATTTCAATGGGAGATAACCGGGGCTTTCCCAGCCCCCATCAGATCTGAGCTAACTTGGTCCGTCCCAGCCCCCTTTCTAATGATCTGCTCAAGTTTCCCCCCCCCCACCCCCAGCACAAACAGTTCCTTATCTAAAAACCCATTTAATTCTATTCAAATTCTAACCCTGGCTGAGACCAGCCAGGAACCAACCTGGGACTTCACCCATGGACCCCTTCAACATTACCAAAAGCCCCCCATTATAAAAGAGGAAAACTGGAGTCCACTCTTTGCAGGAGCCCCAAACATGGCATCCTTACGCTGGTTATGTCAAGGGTTCCTGCCTACCCAGTGCCAGCCCTGGCCCTGGTATCTTCTACCTTTCAACCTTACTTCCAAACCCCACAATAAACTTTCTTTTTCAATCTAGGTTTTCGGGTCTGTAAATCTCACACTGCTACTAGACCTCATTTAACTCTGTCCTTGAGCCGAATCCAAAGGGGTTGCAGGGGAGCTCTATACCCCAAACCTGCCACTAGATTTCAATTAACCCTAATTTCATTTAGGTACCCCTTACCTAAATCTCATCATACTCACTGTGCCACCTAGCTTCCCTGGTTTTTTGATGCAAAGTATTACTGATAATAAGAGTTGACACTTACATAGCACTCTGGTTTGCAAAGCATTTTATGAATATTATTTTATTTGATCCTCACAATAATCCTGAGAGGTGGGTGCTATTACTATCCCCATTTTATTGATGAGGAAAATGTTCCTGAGAGAGATTAAGTGACTTGCCCAGATTCATATTCTTAATAAGTGTTAAGGAAGGATTAGAATTCAAGTTTTCTTATCTTCAAGTATAATTTTCTCTCTAAAATGTAATATTCTCTGATGAGGTTTTCTTGGGGTCTCTGGAGGCAGCCTTTGTTTCGGTTCATTAATCACCACACAAGTAGCCAGGGTTAAAGTCCAAATCCTTTATTGTCTCCTTCAGTCTTGTTTCCTTCACTTGGGGCTTGGCTAGTTTTCTGGAGGCCTTCCGGATCTTGGTTTCAGTGGAGAAGTGAAGGAGGACAGCCTGCCACCACTTCTCTGTCTTCCCTCCTTCGGATTCTGGCTGAGTTTGTCCAAGCTCTTGTGGTCTCTTATCATAGGTGTGAATCTTGTGGAACTATAGTAAGTACTAAGTACATGTACTGAACTAGAGAACTGTTAAGCACCAAGATAAACAACCATTGTCTCCATCAATTCCACTGACTTAAGCACCTAGTTTCAAGTTCTGGCCCATAACATTCAAGTCTAATATTCTTGAGCTTGGAACATGAAACAATCTTACCGGTCTACATGATTTAAATATCATCGATGTTATATATTGTGTGTATCGAGTATCATGATATAACAATCGATTAATCACCATTTATCAAGTGTCTTTTATGTGCCATGTACTTTATTAAGCACTGGGAATACAAAAAGAGGTAAAAGACAGTCCCTGCTCTCAAAAAAAAAATTTGCATTCTAATTAGAAAGACAACAAGCAAACAAATGTACATAAGGCAATTTAGATACAGGATAACTAGGAGACAATTAATAGAGGGAAGACACTAGAATTAAGAGAGATTGGGGATGATGTCCTGTAAAAGATGAGATTTTAGTTGGGAATTAAAGGAAGCCAGGGAGGGAAAGAGTACTACACCAGAACTTGGGGAATCTGAATTCTAGCTCACATGCCCTCTATCTTTCCTCCCCAATTCATGAACTACATGACCTCAAACAAACCTATGTTATATCTGAAGCCCAGCCTCCTCCTCTGTAAAATGGGACAACTGTGATCTATTTTTTGGGCACGCGAAAAAATAAGCTCATTCCTACTTCTGCCTCTGTGTAGTTACGTGACTTTGGATAAGAAAGTCACTTTTTAGAGTTTTAGCTTATTTACTTTTAAGATGGGAAGAATCCTTCAGTTTTGACATTCTGATCCAAGAAAGAAAAACATGTCATTGTGCTTGGAAAAGCAGGATGTGCTTTAAAACTGTGAAATGAATTATAACTAACATGAGGTAAACAGTGTTTTGTCCCACAGCCTGATACCTTTGAACCTGAATCAATCGGACTGTTTTTATTTGATACGGGTTGGGATAAAGGGGGAGTAAGTAAAAGAAAGGCGGATAAACTGTCTGTAGGAAGACACTTGAACCATAATATGAATACATTTTCCATTAGTCTTTCCCAAAGCTGCTTCCCTAAATTTCTCTGATGGGCTTTCGGAATACAAACTGAAACACAATGAGTTCATGTCTGTGAACAAAGTTTCGTTTATTGAGAAAGTTAAGGCAAAGAATGAGGAACAACTACTTTTCCTTCTTAAAGTTTTAATTTGAATGTCATTTCTGTTTTTGAGATCTGATCAGTAATCCCTGTTTCCAAAAGTAAAAATGAACTCAGCAAACTAATAAATTTGAGTCTGTTTGGTAAGATATTTATATATGTGACTCTTGCCATGCACTGTTGCAAGTGTAATTGAAAACCACCCAGAGCTCTGTAAATTTAGAACTGCCTTTGCTAAATGTCAAGTGTTTATTACCTGGAAAAAAAAAAAAAAAAGAAAACAACTTTCCATTTTAAAGGACTCTGAAGCTTTCTTAATGTTGCATCTTGAGGACCATTACTTTCCTAAATAAGAATTGCATTTTAGGAAGCAATAGATGAAAGAGTATTCTTTGCTCAAAAAGTCTGTGCTGTGCATGAAAACAAAGCTGGGCTATAAACTCAAGAAGGAATCTCACGCTCTTGTTACTTGAAATCAGCATTCTTCCCTAGAGTCTGCTCCTCCCTATTCCTTTTCACTTTGCAAACATAATGAACAAAGTCCTTGTTCTTAGTAAGGTTAAAAAAAAAACAAAAAAACACTATCTTTGAACTTGAGCTTTCTGAAAATTAATTTTAATAGCTAATTCTTGAAGAAATTTACTTTGAAAGGGATTACAGATTCCAGAATCATGTAACATTAAAAAGGGATCCTTGAGATCATCTAATACAATCTCAATTTATATAATGAAAAAAGTTGATATCCTCCAAAATGATTTGCCCAATGGTATTCAACTGGTCAGCACAGTACTTTCATAGTGCTTAAGGTACTTTTTTTTTGGTAATTTTTCCCCCATTACATATAATTTTTGACATTTGTTTTTAAAACTTTGAGTTTAAGGTTCTCTCCTTTGCTCCTTCCCCTCCCCATTGAGAAGGCAGATATACATATACATATATATATGTGTGTGTGTGTGTGTGTGTGTGTGTGTGTGTGTGTGTGTATCAAAACATATGCATAAATAATTTTCAACATTCACCCTTGCAAAACCTTGAGTTCCAAAAATTTTCCCCTTCCCCTCTCCTAGACAGCAAGTATTCCATTATGTTAAACAAATGTAGTTCTTCTATATATATTTCCACAATTATCATGCTGCACAAGAAAAATCAGATCAAAAAGGAAAAAAAATGAGAAAGAAAACAAAATGCAAACAAAAAATAACAAAAAAGTGAAAATACTATGTTATAATCCACTCTCAGTCCCTATAGTGCTTTTTCTGAGTGCAGATGACTGTCTTCATCATAACACCATTGGAACTGGCCTAAATCACCTCGCTGTTAAAAAGAGTCACATCCATCAGAACTGATCATCGTATAATCTTGCTCTTGCTGTGTATAATATTCTCCTGTTTCTTTCTGTTCAAGAAGTCACATGTAAAGTTGTGCAAAACATTTCCATAAAAGTTATGTTGTGAAAGAAAATACAGAAGATCTTCCCCTCTCCTCCCAAAAAACCCTCAAGAAAAATAAAGAAAAAAAAAAATATATTTCAGTCTGTATTCAGACATAGCCAGTTCTTTCTCTGGGTGTGGATGCCTTGAGATTTTTTTAAAAACTTGGAAACGGGGTTACAAATAGAGGAAGACTGAACTAGAACAAGAATGTTTCACTTTTTCTGTCATGGACTCCTTTGCATAAGTCTATTTGCAGAATAATGTTTTTTAAATTCATTTTTGAGGAGAAATTTCATTTTCAATTACAGGTGAAAATAAAGATTTAATTTTTTCCCATCCAAGTTTACAGACCACCTGAAAACTATCTATATACTCCTTGGTCATTGGGGCAGTAAGCTGGTACCATGGATAGAGAGCAAAGGACCTTTTCTCAAAGAGCTAATGTTCTGAGGAGACAATATACAAACAACATGAAATTATTTGGCATAAGGGTATGTAATACATATACATAGATAAACATATTTAGTAAGTATATACATATATGTGTATATGTGCATATACATACATGTCTATATATGTGTTTACATTTGTTGTTTAGTGATTTTTCACTCATATCTGACTCTTCATGACCTGATTTATGGTTTTCTTGTCAAAACTACTGGAGTGGTTTGCCTTTCTCCAGCTCATTTTACAGATGAGTAAACTGAGGCAAACAGGCTTAAGTGACTTGCCCAGGATCTCACAGCTAGTTAGTATCTGGAGTCATATTTGAACTGAGGAAGAGGAGTCTTATTGACTCCAAGCTCAGCACTCTATGCACTTGGCCACCTAGCTCTGTGTGAAAGGCACACATACATACACACAAATACACATATACACACATACACATGTATATAACATAGCCAGCTTATCTGCAGACTTCATGGTTTTTAGAAAGGTCAGCAAATGGTATCAGGTCATAATACCTGTAACAGGGGAAATTTTTTTCCTATTGTTAGCTATCCCTTGGGGAGCAATTCTGCCATATTGTAAAAGATTTAGATTCTTGTAGCAGAGCTCAGTTATAAGAAATTCAATTTCGGGCTTTCAATATGTCTGGAATGTGGCATTATGACACTTGAATTTTCTTCCAGTCAGTCTCTTTTTGAAAAGCCAGACATTTATCGATTCTAAATGAATATTTTAATCATTCACTCAACACACATTTATTATTTCTAATAGGTATAAGGCAGCAGAACATGATACAGTGAAAAAAAACACCATGAAACATGGGGTCAGAAAACCAGGTTTTAAAGCTGGTCCTAATTTACTGATCTTGTTTAAGCAAATCATTTCTTCTTTCTAAGCATCGGTCTACTCATATGCAAAGTAGGGAGAACAATACTGTCCTGCCAATCTCCTAGGACGGTTGTGAATCAGATGAAATAATGTATGTGCAAGCTCTTTGGGAACTGCCAAGCCTACACAAATGAAGATATCATGGCATTCTGATTAAAGGGGAAAGAAATACTAACTTTTGTTTGTATCCAAATGAGAACTCACTGTTGAAAATTAATGAAGAATAGGGATTTAAGTAATCGAGGACAGACTTTGATTCTTTCACAAAACCTTTCCTTTTTTTTTAAAGCCTGATGTGACTCTGGTCCATGAAACCAATAAACTGAAATCAGAGAAGCTTATGGATGAGAATAGATGCAGGATAATTACCGCCTAACAGATACACATGCACAAGGCAGCCCCAGCTCCCCACTGACCAAACAAAGCATTTCTCTCCTCATTATGCAATTAAAAAGACATCTTATAGCAATGCACAATTAATTTTTTAAAAGATTAAGCATTTCATCCTATGATGATGCTAAGCTCACAGAGGGAGATTGATCTCTCCATCAATCATATTAGCTGGAGCATTTTTTTCTTCCCAGAATAAGGACAGGAAAAGATACTTTTGTTTTTTCCAAACCAGAATTAAATTCTTCATATATAGTATGTAATTTTTATCCATTTCACTAAGAATCTTACATAAAAAACTGTGCAAGATTATCTGATATCTATATTTTGGAAAAACAAAACCCTTAACATCCTTAAATACTTAGATGGATCCGAGATCTTTGAGAATCACTATCTGTGACATCTCTACAAGGCATTAGACCTCCCTGATTCTTATTTGTAAAATGAGGGGATGAACTATCTGACCTCTGAGGTTTCTTTCAGTTCTGCATCTCTGATCCCATAATCCTTTGGCTGTAATCTTATCATTGTGGGTACCCAGTCTGTAGGTGCAAATCACACTCTCTCAGGATCCTCCCATCCTGAATACTGGAGGCTGAGGATTGAAGATCATTCATCTGCCCACCTTTACTCTCATTACCCTACAAGCCTGTTTTCTAGGCACAGGGTTCTTGGTGATGTCTTTTAAATGAGAAGTATCAAACTCCTGGTAGGGCTGTGGCAAAATTCCCTCAATGCAATTGGGAAATGTTTAACAAAATAAATTAAAAAAAATACAGACACTGTTAATTTGTAGTTTTCTATGTAAATATGCAGCCCATGTAAATCTATTTCTAGTTGAGTTTGACACTTGTTTTAAATGTTAGCCATACTAATTAATAAACCATGAACGCAAAAGATGAAATCCAAATCAACCCAGTTCTGAAAAGAAATATGTTCCCTCGCTCCACAGTCCCCCCACGTTGTTTATTTTAATGTCATTTTAGTGTCATTTAGTGTAAAGGGCTAGAACTGAGCAATGCACTTGGATAATGAAGCACGTGAGACTAATTGCCAATTGGACGGTTCCCTATGAACTTGTTTGAAGGTTGACCCTCCCCAGCTGTTCTGTGCTGACTTGATTGGTGGGACAAAGAGGGGGAAGTGACGTGTGTGGGAGGAGTAGGAGAAACTTGGGTGGTGGAACTCACGCTCACTTGCACTTGTGACCTGGCGTTGGAGGCGACGGTAAAGATCCAGAATAAAGACATTTAGTGATCCTGACTCCTGCTGATTTCTGGGAAGACAGAGTTCCAGCAATTTAGGTGGACAATTACCCTTTTTCCTGATAATTTAAACTCTATACCAGTAAGTTCCAGTAAATGCTCTTGGACTTATGTCCTTCTATGGGTTCAGAAATGCAAGTTTTGTTCTCAACTAAAGCAGGTCATGGAACTGAGCCTGAGGTCAGGCAATTAGTTTTTTTTTTTTTTTTTTTTTTCAGGTTTTAGAAGTTTTATTTTAATATATATCATATACTTATTTATATACATATATATATATTTATTTCACATACATACATTTCACATAAACTGTATTTTAATATAATTAGTTTCCTTTATAAAGTCTATATATTTTATTCATTTAAATGTTATTGTTTTGTCCTTTGTTTTTTATTTTTAATATATAATTTTTTAATTAATTTTTATAATTATAACATTTTCTTTGACAGTACACATGCATAGGTAATTTTTTTTTTACAACATTATCCCTTGTGCTCCCTTCTGTTCCGAGTTTTTCCCCTCCTTCCCTCCATCCCCTCCCCTAGATGGCAGGCATTCCCATACATATTAAATATTTTATAGTATATCCTAGGTACAATATATATGTGCAGAACCAAATTTTTTTGTTGTTGTTGTTGCAAAGGAAGGATTGTATTCAGAAGGTAAAAATAATCTGGGAAGAAAAACAAAACAAAACAAAAAAAAAACAATGCTCACAGTTTACACTCATTTCCCAGTGTTCCTTTTCTGGGTGTAGCTGATTCTGTCCATCATTGATCAATTGGAATTGGATTAGCTCTTCTCTATGTTGAAGATATCCACTTCCACCAGAATACATCCTCATACAGTATCATTGTTGAAATGTATAATGATCCCCTAGTTCTGCTCGTTTCACTCAGCATCAGTTGATGTAAGTCTCTCCAGGCCTCTCTGTATTCCTCCTGTTGGTCATTTCTTACAGAACAATAATATTCCATAACATTCATATACCACAATTTACCCAACTATTCTTCAACTGATGGACATCCATTCATCTTCCAGCTTCTAGCTACAACAAAAAGAGCTGCCACAAACATTTTGGCACATACAGGTCCCTTTCCCTTCTTTAGTATTTCCTTGGGGTATAAGCCCAGTAGTAGCACTGCTGGATAAAAGAGTATGCACAGTTTGATAACTTTTTGGGCATAATTCCAGATTGCTCTCCAGAATGGCTGGATTCTTTCACAACTCCACCAGCAATGTATCAGTGTCCCAGTTTTCCCACATCCCCTCCAACATTCATCATTATTTGTTCCTGTCATTTTAGCCAATCTGACAGGTGTGTAGTGGTATCTCAGAGTTGTCTTAATTTGCATTTCTCTGATCAGTAGTGATTTGGAACACTCTTTCATATGAGTGGATATAGTTTCAATTTCATCATCTGAGAATTGTCTGTTCATATCCTTTGACCATTTATCAATTGGAGAATGACTTGATTTCTTATAAATTAAAGTCAATTCTCTGTATATTTTGGAGATGAGGCCTTTATCAGAACCTTTAACTGTAAAAATGTTTTCCCTTCTAATCTTGTTTGCATTAGTTTTGTTTGTGCAGAAACTTTTTAATTTGGCGTAATCAAAATGTTCTATTTTGTGATCAATAATGGTCTCTAGTTCTCCCTTGGACACAAACTCCTTCCTCCTCCACAAGTCTGAGAGGTAAACCATCCCATGTTTCTCCAATTTATTTATGATTTCGTTCTTTATGCCTAAATCTTGGACCCATTTTGATCTTATCTTAGTATGTGGTGTTCGTTGTGGGTCCATGAGGTCAGGCAATTAGTTGATCAATAAGCATTTATTCATTAAGGGGAAGGGACATTAGGGAAGGAAGAAGGGGAGGCAGCTAGGAGTCAGAGCAGCTAGTGGAGCATGTGAAGATAACAAATGAATGTAAAAACAGTGAATTATGTGTCAAACAGTATGTTAAGTAGTGGGGAAGCAAAAATAAAAGCAAAGATGGTCCCTACCTTAAAAGATCTTAAATTTACAAGCTAACTCTGATTTATTTAAATTATGGGAATAAGTTTTCTCCTTGCTGGCCTTTGAAATTCACTCTTAACGTTTTGTTTAATCTCAAAACCATATAGTAACTTCAATGGGCCAAGGTTATCTTTACTCTGCCCTTTCTCTCACATCACCCATTCAATCAATTGCCAAATTCTATCCTTTTTTATCTCCCAAATCTCTCTCAAGTTTGTTTTGTCTTCTCTGTTCCTATTGTCATCATCACCCTTGTCTGGTACCTCATCTCCTCCCTTCCACAACATCATTCACACACTTCATAGATTAATTTTTATAAAACTCTAATCCCATCAGCTTCCCTCCATTAATCCCTCCCCTCTCAATAGAGTTCAAAATCATATATTGATTTTTCATTATCCAGTGAATCAATACAATCTAAAGATGGCATTTTAGGACTTCCAAGGTCTGGTCTCAAGCAATACTTCCAATATTATTGCAACTGTTTCTTTCTTTCTTCCTTTCTTTTCCTTCCCTCCCTCCTTCCTTCTTTCCTTCTTTCCTTCTCTCTTTCTTTTCTTTTCTTTCTTTGTCTTTTTCTTCCTTCCCCTTTTTTCCTTCTTCCCTCTCTCTCCTTTCTCCTTCCTCCCTTTTTTCCTTCCCTTTTCCTTCCCTTTCCTCCCTTCTTTTTCTCCTCCTATCTTTCTCCTTTTTCTTCCTTCTCTCCCTCCCTCCTTTCCTCCTTCTTTCTCTGTCTCTGTCTTTCTCTCTTTCTCTCTCTCTCTGCTTGTCATGCATTTAAAATTCATTTCATCTTAAAAAAATCATTTCATGATTTTATTCTCCTTATGAATGTTTTGCTGTCCAACCAGTCTCCCTTCCAGGAGGATTTGATTCTTTCACCTCCACAGCTCCTTCCCTAAGGCTGCAGCTTTCTACTCTGGGAACCATAATCAAATCAGCACTGCTATTGCTACCTGGAATGGTATACCCATTCTATCATTCTGCCATTGCTGTAATTTTCCAACCAAAATGCCCTTTCTTAACCATTATTCTCTATAGATGTTAACTCTTCCCATTAAAATGTAAGCTCTGTAAGGTAGAAATTATTTTGCTTTCAATTTATATCCCTAAGTGTTTAGCACAGTGCTTGGAAGAGAGTAAATAAATTATTGTTTCATTTAATCATTCATTCATTGTTGCTTTGCTAAATCTTATCCATTCTCCCAGGCTTCTTTTAGATGTTACTTTCTTTTTTCTTTTTTTTTTTTTTTTTTTTTTCATTAATTGAATTTTTTAGAGTCACACAACCAGTAAGTGTCTGAGGCTAAGTTTGAACTCAGTTCCTCTTGACTCCAGGGCCGGTGTTCTATCCACTCTTCTACCTAGCTGCCCCCAGATATTACCTTTTTCATCAAATCTTCCCATCCGAGCCATAATCATTCTTAGCACCACAATAGTCTCCATTTTGTGGTATGTATTACAGTCTATTTTATATTACAGTTATTTGTATACATGTTTAGCACTTGTAACATAGAAGTTCTATTTTGATGCCTCAGTATGAATTAAGGCAACCCTAGATTGTTGATGGCGTTTCCAATAAAGCACAAAGACTGGGAGATATTTTGAGCATAGAAGCCGTATTTAATGAAGTGAGGAGGGTCTCACCTTATCCCCTGACTGCCAGATGATGACTTTTTTTGAGCAACAGCAGCTACTCATGAAATAATCTACTCAGGTAAAGAGGGATTAGATGGAATATCCCCTGAGGATATCAAAGCTCTTTTGAAGTATCAAAATAAATATATGTGGCTTATCACTTAATAGTAAGTTATCTCCTTGAGAGCATGAAACCTATCTTGTTCATTGTTTTAATCATCCATGCCATCTAACATCATTAGGTCTTATATTTTGGGTTTTTTCTTTTTTGGTCCATATTTGTGATTTCGGAAATATCTGTATTTTTATATTCAAAAAATGTCTATTTAATGAATGAAAAGATTGTAGGAAGATCAAATAATCAATTTATTCTTTCTAGTATTTCTTAGGCAACTAGGTGGCACGTTGGATA